>NW_019154097.1:49552609-49640628 GCF_002288905.1 Enhydra lutris kenyoni
CATGGAGGACAAGGGGAGATGGAGAGGAGAAGGGAGTTGGGGGAAATGGGAAGGGGAGGTGAACCATGAGAGACTATGGACTCTGAAAAACAATCTGAGGGTTTTGAAGGGGTGGGGGGTGGGAGGTTAGGGGAACCAGGTGGTGGATATTAAGGAGGGCACGGATTGCATGGAGCACTGGGTGTGGTGCATAAACAATGAATACTGTTACACTGAAAATAAATTTAAAAAATTAAAAAAAAACAATGAATACTGTTACACTGAAAATAAATTTTAAAAAATTAAAAAAAAGAAAAGAAAGTTCTGATGGATGGTGCCACATGGATAAACCTTGAAAACATTACATTAGTGAAGGAAAGCAGCCACAAAGATCACATGTTACATGATTCTATCTGTATGAAGAGTCCAGAAGAGGCAAGTCTATTAAGACAGAAGATGATTAGTGGTTGCTTATGGCTAAGGAAAGTGGGAAGTGATGGTAAAAAAGTACAGGATTTCTGTGTCGACAACAATATTCCAACCACTGACTTCAATAAAAGTTGCACGTTATCTTTGAATGCACTAAGCAGAGTTTTCAGTTTCCTTGAGTTATAACAGACATACAGTACTGTATATGATAAGGCACACTATATATACTTGACACACATATATAAAAAATGATTACCACAATAAGATTAGTTAACATCCATCATCTCATATAGTTATAAAACCAAATTTTCTATTATGATGAGAACTTCTACAATCTACTCTTAGCAACTTACACAACATAATACAGCAGTGTCAACTATAGTCACCATGTTGTTTTTACAGTCCAGTACTCATCCATCTTATGCCTGAAAGTGTGTACCTTCATTCAAGTACCACCCCACAACCCCTGCCTCTGACAACCACAAATCTAATCTCCTTTTCGTAGGACTTGGTTTCTTTTTACTGTTTTTTTTTTATTCCACATGTAATTGAGGTCATATAGTATTTGCCTTTCCCTGTCGGACTCATTTCACTTGTCATCATGCCCTTGGGATCCAACCATACTGTCCAAATACAGAATGTCTTTCCATTTTTATGGCTGAATAAGATTTCATGGTATATACATACCACATTTTCATTTCCATTCCTTGGACGATGAACACTCAGACTGTAAAAATTGAATCATACATTTTAAAAGAGGGACATATATGTTAGATGAAGTTATATCTCAGCAAAATTGGTGTAGAAAGGTAGGAAGGGAAAAAGTGAGGGAGGAAAGAAAGAAGGGAAAAGGGGGAAGGAAGGAAAAAGGAAAACTAGTATTGTACGTACATAATGAGAAGAAAAATGGATCAAGGAAATCAAATTTTAAGAGCTTCTTAGTATTTTCCACGAAGGGATCCTGTGGGTTGTTGAGGGAATCAATGTTCACTCCAAATGATGTGCTGGTAATCACATCCATGCTGTAGGCCCCAAAGATGCTGTGAGAGAAAGAAAAACATATGTAATTAAAATCACCACCTCTTTACTGTCCTTATCCAACACATGCAGCAAAAGGGCTTGTAGATTCTGATGTCCAGACAAGACAAATGTCACACATTCAGAACCAGGTGCTGCATCATCTGAAGAGTCTAGGTGCCATCACACTCACTCATGAGGTGCTCGTGAGGTGCCAATGATGCAGCTGGCCTTGTGCTAGGGGTGATGGGGACACTGTGACATGTTAGACACACCTATGAGCTCAAGGAGCTCAGTCATGAAGGCATAGAAAACCAAAGTTGGACAAATTACAGTAGTGTGTTTTGAATATGGGCAGCAGGAGGTGGTTAAGCACTATTTGGGCAGGACAAATGGTGGGATAACTAACTCTTCCTCATGGAGTCATGAACCGTGAAACTGATCTGGATCTTCTCTCACCACATATCTGTGCTCAGAGCTGATTTCTCTTCAGCACATCACAGAACACCAACACCCTGTTCTGTGCTGCCAGGAACACCATCCCTTCTTCTCTACACCTCTGCTAAGTCTCCTGAAAGACCCACTCTGTCTCATCTTCATTGATCTGAGATTGCCCTGAGGATGCACTCATTTCTGGAAAAAATAAGAACTAAGAATGTTCATACTTTAAATATATATGTTAAATCACACCAAAATTGATTTAGGAGATTCCATAGCTAAGTGATTATATGCCACTATTTTTCCTAGGACAGACCCAATGTACATCTGTTCATCCTGAATAATTAAAATATATCCCAGATTAGCCAATAGATAGATGGTAGATGATAGATAGATAGATAGATAGATAGATGATAGATAGATAGCCACACTCCCATCCCATGAACAGGGTCTTCTCTCTTTTGAGACTGAAAGAAGGACAGCTGGGGCTCAAGTTGTTCCATGTTCCACATGTTAATGTTCCTGCCCCACCCACTGCCCACCAATATGTACCAAGTGCCTTCCCCTCCCACCATACCGTACCCTCCTCACTCATGATTTGGTACAATCATGTTTCTTTTTTTCAGGCATGTAGTGTTGTCTTCCGGAATATCCAAGGTGACATATAAGCAGATAAATTAATCCTGCTTCATGTACACTAAAAGAGACCCTTTCTCTCCTGACTGCCCTGCCTTTTTAGGTGAGCTGCCTCTTCTTGGCTGGCCCACTGGAGTTGTGACATCACATGCATACTTCAGCTGCTTCATTGGAGTGACTCAACAGTGGCAGTTTTGCTCTGTGGCAGCAGCTGGAAAATGTTATGACAGAGTTGGAATCCTAGCAGCTGCACTCCTACTTACTCTTTCAAGTTGATAGGCTTGCCTTTCTCAGCCTCCTTCCTCAGGTTCCTCACCAGCACATCTCCATACTGGTCAATGATGAAGAACATCTACACACAAAACACAAAACCTCCTGAAGTTAAATCCAAGGATCAAGTCCTAGAATGATGTGGCTTTCACAAGCATGGAGCAGTGATTTGTAATAACAAATCTTATTGTGTCTCTTGTAGGACATGAAAAGACCATTTTTACGAAGCCCAAATTCAGCAGACTTCCCCTTAGAGATGGACTATGATTTTTATTTCCTACCTGTTCCCAGATGTATTCCTTACTTTCTAATTGAATGTCTTCTTTTCTTACCTCCTTGAGCTTTCCACTGGTGAAAGTAGGGGACAGCAATGTTCGCATCCTCTTCCATTCTTCATCCTCAGACAAAGAGATTGCACTTTTCATAAATCCCACTGGACCAAAAGACTAGAGCCAAAGAAAAACACAATTTGCCCTACATAAGTTTTGGAGGTCTCAAAGGTTGTGGAAAATTTGTTAAACAGGCAGAAATTATTCAACAAATATTTTGTGATTATCAACTTGGTAGTAGGCCCTATAGTAGGTGATCAACAGATTCTTATCCCAAAGGCCTAGCCTTTTGCAAGGCTGGGGACACATCCAGCCACCTGCTATGCTTTCCAGCCTTTATATTCCATCTTCATTTCAGTGCAAATGTTGTATGAGAGCATTTGGAAGGGAAAGGACTCCTCCAGTGGAGTACAAAGGATTAACACCTAATACAGTCTCCTAAGCTGAGCAGAGTAGAATTGGATTGGTGGAAGGTAGTCAGTGGGCCTGGTAAACTATATGTTGCCTCAGACCAGTTCTACCTTTTTCATATATCCACAGCATGAGAAACTTGAAAACTGGATGTCTTGAAATGGTGATTTAAGAAAAAAAAACATTGTAGTTAACAGTAAAAAGATAAGGAATCTCTTTACTCTTGTGACAAAATGATACAATAACATGGAAATTTCTTCCCCATTTTTCCCCAAAAGAACATAAGGATCAAAAGCTTCTGCACAGCAAAGGAAACAGTCAACAAAACAAAGAGGCAACCCATGGAATGGGAGAAGATATTTGCAAAGGACAGTACAGACAAAAGGTTGGTATCCAGGATCTATAAAGAACTCTTCAAACTCAACACACACAAAACAGACAATCATATCAAAAAATGGGCAGAAGATATGAACAGACACTTCTCCAACGAAGACATAGAAATGGCTATCAGACACATGACAAAATGCTCATCATCACTAGCCATCAGGGAGATTCGAATTAAAACCACATTGAGAGATCAACTTACACCACTTAGAATGGCCAAAATTAGCAAGATAGGAAACAACATGTGTTGGAGGGGATGTGGAGAAAGGGGAACCCTCTTACACTGTTGGTGGGAATGCAAGCTGGTCCAGCCACTTTGGAGAACAGGGTGGAGATTCCTCAAGAAATTAAAAATAGAGCTTCCCTATGACCCTGCCATTGCACTCCTGGGTATTTACCCCAAAGATACAGATGTAGTGAAAAGAAGGGCCATCTGTACCCCAATGTTTATAGCAGCAATGGCCACGGTCACCAAACTGTGGAAAGAACCAAGATGCCCTTCCACGGACGAATGGATAAGGAAGATGTGGTCCATATACACTATGGAGTATTATGCCTCCATCAGAAAGGATGAATACCCAACTTTTGTATCAACATGGATGGGACTGGACGAGATTATGCTGAGCGAAATAAGTCAAGCAGAGAGAGTCAAGTATCATATGGTTTCACATATTTGTGGAGCATAACAAATAGCATGGAGGACAAGGGGAGATGGAGAGGAGAAGGGAGTTGAGGGAAATTGGAAAGGGAGGTGAACCATGAGAGACTATGGACTCTGAAAAACAATCTGAGGGTTTTGAAGGGGTGGGAGGTGGGAGGTTGGGGGAACCAGGTGGTGGGTATTGGAGAGGGCATGGATTGCATGGAGCACTGGGTGTGGTGCAAAAACAATGAATACTGTTACACTGAAAAGAAATAAAATTTTTTTTAAAAAAGGTGTCTTCAAAGTAAAAAAGAAAAAGAACATAAGGAAAAAGGAGAGAAATAACTCTATTCTTCATCTAGCAAGTCAACCAGTTTGAATATTTCTTCCATTTTCCCAAACTATATTTTGTTTTAACATGGATATCTCCATGGCTAAAGTTAACAACTCAGGGAACAACAGATGTTGGCAAGGATGCTGAGAAAGGGAACCCTCTTCCATTGTTGGTGGAAATGCAAACTGATGTAGCCAGTTTGGAAACAGTATGGAGATATTTCAAAAACTTAAAAATAGAGCAACTCATTTTTAAATTAAAAAAAAAAGTAATCTAATTTAAAAATGGGCAAAAGACATGAATAGACATTTGTCAACAGAAAACATCAAGATAGCCAACAGATATATGAAAGGATGTTCAACATCACTCACCCACAAGGAAATGCAAATTAAAACTACAATGTTTTAGTTTAGCAAACTGGAGACTACTATGCTAAGCAAAGTAAGTCAGCCAGAGAAAGACAAATAGCCTATGATTTCACACTTATGAGGAATTTAAAAAAGAAAAAAAAGAAGAAGAAGAGAAAGATAGAGAAACAAGCCAAGAGAAGATTCTTAATGATAGAAAACAAACTGATGGCTACTAGAGGGGAGATCGGTGGTGTCGATGGGTGAAATAGCTAATGGGAATTAAGAATGCATTTGTAAAGAACACCAGGTGATGTATGGACTTTTTGAATCATGATATTGTACACCTGAAATAATGTAACACTGTATATTCACTAACTGAAATTAAAATAAAAATTTAAAAAATAAAAAATAAAAAAATAGAGCAACCCTACAACCCAGCTATTGGACTACTAGGCATTTATCAGAAGGATACAAACATAGTGATTTGAATCCCAATGTTTATAGCACTGCAATGTTTATAGCAACAATGTCCACAATTGCCAAAATATATAGAAAGAGCCCAGGTGTCCATGACACATGAATGGAAAACAGAGACCTGGTGTGTGTGTGTGTGTGTGTGTGTGTGTGTGTGTGTGTGTGTGTGTATATATATATATATGTTTCTACATATATACACACATACATACATACATACATGTATATACATGCATATACACACACAATGGAATATTACTTAGTCATAAAAAGAATGAAATCTTGCCATTTGCAATGACATGGATAGAACTGGAGGGTATGATACTAAGAGAAATAATTCAGTGAGAGAAAGACAAACGCCATATGATCTCACTAATATGTGGAATTTAAAAAATATAAAGGGGTGTATGTGTGGCTCAGGTCATGATCCTAGGGTTGTGGGATGGAATCCCACATCGAGCTCCCTGCTCAGTGGGGAGGCTGCTTCTCCCACTCCCTCTGCTTCTCTTCCCTGCTTGTGCTCTCTCACTCTTTCTCTGTCAAAAAAAAAAAAAAAAAGATGAACGTATCAGAAGGGAAGGAAAAATAAAACAAGAGGGAAACAGAGATGGAGGAAAACCATAAGATACTCTTAACTAAAGGGAACTATAGGGAACAAACTAAAAGTTGCTGGTGGGGAATGGGGTGACAGGATGATGGGCATTAAGGAGAGCACTTGATATAATGAGCACAGGATATTGTATGCAACTGATGAATCACTGAATTCTACCTCTGAAACTAATAATATAGCACATGTTACTTAAATTGAATTTAAATTTAAAAATTTTTTTAAGATTTTTTTTCAGAGAGAGAGAGAGAGAGACAGCACAAGTAGGGGGAGCAGCAGGCAGAGGGAAAAGCAGGCTCCCCCTGAGCAAGAAGCCTGAGTCAGAATTAGATCCCAGGACCCCAGGATCACAATATGAGCCAGTCAGATGCTCAACCAACTGAGCCACCCAGACATCCACCCCCCCAAAATTTTTAATTACAATAAAATGAAGATAAAAAATGAAATGGATACATTCAACACCATTTCATGATAAAAACTCACAAATGAGGAAGAGACAGAAAGTTCCTCAACTTAATAACAAGCATCTAATATGATCTTATATCTTGGAACCTACTTCTTAATGATCAAAACATAAAGCTATTAGCAAAACATTTTACTTAGAATGTCCAAGGTTGACAAGACCTTAGTCAACTAGGCAGTACCAATGATGAACACTGCCACTTACCAAGAACTTACTATGCACCTGACACTACACTAGGAGTTTTAGAACATTATCTTTAATTATTACAGTGCTCTGAAGGTAACTTGGTAGGCAGAATGTAGCCCCCAAAAGTCCCCAGGACCTGCAAGTATGTTCAGCAAAGGGGAATTTGTGGTAGAGAAATTATCCTGCATAATCCAGGTGGGCCCAGTGCCACTACAAAGGTCTTTACAAGTGAAGGGGAGATAGATAAGACGTCAGAGCGAGGCCCTGTGAGGACTTAAAAAAAAAAAAATAAAAAAAAAATAACAAGCATCTAAAAACCTTACACCTAACATCACCCCAGTGAGGAAAGACTGATGTTATATCCTTAGATGATAAAACAGGACACTTCAGCCTCTATCACCCCACAAAAAACAACAATCAGGCAGCTATCCAGAAACAAAAATAGGCTCAAGGGCTTAGGAGTCCATTTAAGAAGCTTCAACAACACAGTGGAGCAAAACTCCTGAGAATAACTGTACAAGAAAAGTAGGGAGAAGAGCTTTATTTTGCCTGCATCACCCCATGACCCAGGCCAGCACTGCTCAGCACCAAGAGGACCCCTCTCACCTGAGATAGTTCCCCTTCCTGGGGAACAGCAGAAGGGTGAGCGACCATTAGCCCCAGCCTTCAGGGCACGGCACAAATGACCTGTTCTGGTTTCAAACCTCCCAGAGACTGGCATGGCTGACACAGCTGGTCACAGCTAGGAATAAAGAAGGGCAGGACTACCAGTATCAGTCAAGTGAAAGGAGTGACCATGCTTCTCTGTGTCCTGCTCTGCAGAAGTCTCCGGCAGGCTTTGCTGCTGAGGCGAACAGCTGGCCCAGCACTGTGTACCCTCTAAGATTTTGCTGCTGATAGTCCCAGAGGTTTTCACACTTGCAAACACAAGATGCCAGAGTCCTGTTGTGTCCCTGCACTCACATGAGTTGCCGTACCAGTGCCACCACCAACACTGTGAGCCCCAAATCTATACCACCAGCCAGTCTTCGCCTTTATGACTGGGCATATGGACACCAGCCCAAGCCCCAGCAGTTTCTGGGCCTGAAGCCAGGCCTGACTCCTGTCTCTGGACTACACTGACACATGAGACCACAGCTAAACCCAGCTAAACTCTTGCTGCCAAGGATCATGCAGTTGCTCAAGGTGTGGACCCCAAATGCATGAACTAACTATGCCCTCCCAGATTATTTTAAATTATCCAGTCAGAGTGGGGAACAAAAATGAGAAGAATTGGGGAAAAGCCTACAGGACTTATAGGACACCATCAAGTGAAACAACATTCACATTATGGGAGTCCCAGCAGGCGAGGAGAGGAATGGGCAGAAACCTTACTGAAAGAAACAATGGCTGAAAACTTCTCAAACATAGAGAAAGGTATGGAAATCTTGGGTCATGAGGCTTAAAGCCCTCAATAAGATTGAATCTGAATAGGACTTCTCCAAGAGACTTTATAATAAAACTATCAAAAATTAAACCCCCCAAAAATCTTGAAAGCAGCAAGAGAAAAGGAGTTCATCACATCCAAGGGAACACCATGCGGCTACCAGTGGAATCCTCAGTGGAAATCATGAAAGGCAGAAGACAGTAGGTGATTTATTTGAAATGCTATTAAAAATACCAACTAAGAGGGGCACCTGGGTGGCTCAGTGGGTTAAACCTCTGCCTTCGGCTCAGGTCATGATCTTAGGGTCCTGGGATCAAGCCCTGCATCTGGCTCTCTGCTCAGCAGGGAGCCTGCTTCCCCCTCTCTCTCTCTGCCTGCTGCTCTGCCTGCTTGTGATCTCTCTCTCCCTCTGTCAAGTAAAAAAAAAATACCAACTAAGAATACCTTACCCAGAAAAATAAGGCTTTCAAAAATGAGAGAGAGAAAAAGACATTTCCAGACAAAAAAAAGTAGACACAATTCATTACCACTAAGCCTGCCTTACAGGAAATATTAAGGAGTTCTTCAAGCTGAAAAAACAAAAGGGCTGTTAGTAGTAACATGAAATCACGTGAAATTATAAATCTCACTGGTAAATACAAATGTCTAAATTCAGAACATAGTGATATTGTACTGGTGATATAAAAATTACTTATATCCCTAGGAAAAGCTTAAAACACAAATAATTTTAAAAACTACAACTAACTTCTTATAGATCTTGGATACCAGCCCTTTATCTGTAATGTCATTTACAAATATCTTCTCCCATTCTGTGGGTTGCCTCTAACTAACATAACATAATAAAAAAATGAAAAAAAAAACAGGATGGCAAATATGAGTGCATATAAAACTGTTGAAGTCTAAGTTCTTGACTAGAACCAATGTCAAATTCAGCTTGGACACTGTACTATGGTTATGCAGGATATTACCATAAAGTAAATGGCCTTAAGGCTCCATGACATGGGACCTCCTGTGACAACTACCTGTGAATCTATTCTTATTTTGAAATAA
Source organism: Enhydra lutris kenyoni (assembly GCF_002288905.1). Classification (NCBI taxonomy): domain Eukaryota; kingdom Metazoa; phylum Chordata; class Mammalia; order Carnivora; family Mustelidae; genus Enhydra; species Enhydra lutris. The sequence continues at coordinate 49,562,036 of NW_019154097.1, forward strand.
AAGTTTTATATCTAACTATGTAAATTTAAAATACATCCATGCTTACCCGCCGGTTTGTGAAGACAGAATAACATTCTTTCACTAATACTGTTTTGATCATGTCCGGATCTGTGATAGCCAGCACAGGCTGTCGCCCATCATAAAACCTGTGTGGGGGAAACAGACCTGATTACACTTAACATGACAGTTTCTACAGTGCAGTCATGCCTGGAAGTAGAATATTTTTTTTAATATAAAGAGCTTTACTTTTATTTTTTTGTTGTTGTCCTTTTTTTTTATTTTTTTAATTTCTTTTCAGCATAACAGAATTCATTGTTTTTGTGCCACACCCAGTGCTCCATGCAATACGTGCCCTCCTTAATACCCACCACCTGGCTCCCCCAACCTCCCACCCCCGCTGCCCCTTTAAAATCCTCAGATTGTTTTTCAGAGTCCATAGTCTCTCATGGTTCACCTCCCCTTCCAATTTCCCCCAACTCCCATCTCCTCTCTATCTCCCTATGTCCTCCATATTATTTGTTATGCTCCACAAATAAGTGAAACCATATGATACTTTACTCTCTCTGCTTGACTTATTTCGCTCAGCATAATCTCTTCCAGTCCCATCCATGTTGCTACAAAAGTTGGGTATTCATCCTTTCTGATGGAGGCATAATACTCCATAGTGTATATGGACAACATCTTCCTTATCCATTCACCGTGGAAGGGCATCTTGGTTCTTTCCACAGTTTGGCGACCATGGCCATTGCTGCTATAAACATTGGGGTACAGATGGCCCTTCTTTTCACTACATCTGTATCTTTGGGGTAAATACCCAGGAGTGCAATTGCAGGGTCATAGGGAAGCTCTATTTGTAATTTCTTGAGGAATCTCCACCCTGTTCTCCAAAGTGGCTGCACCAATTGCATTCCCACCAACAGTGTAAGAAGGTTCCCTTTTCTCCACATCCTCTCCAGCACATGTTGTTTTCTGTCTTGCTAATTTTGGCCATTCTAAGTGGTGTAAGGTGGTATCTCAATGTGGTTTTAATTTGAATCTCCCTGATGGCTAGTGATGATGAACATTTTTTCATGTGTCTGATCGCCATTTGTATGTCTTCATTGGAAATAGACTTTTATCCTGAACATACCTAATCATTCTCTGAGATCATGGTTAGAAAAAAACATTAAAACAATTATTAAGTTTAGATGTGTACATGGGTATTTCCTGGACCATTCTCCATAATTTTTTGTATGTTCATAGCAGCAATGTCCACAATAGCCAAACTGTAGAAAGAGCGGAGATTCCCTTTAACAGACGAGTGGGTAAAGAACATGTGGTTCGTTTGTGACGATGTGGATGGAACTAGAGGGTATTATGCTTAGTGAAATAAGTCAATCGGAGAAAGACAACTATCATATGATCTCCCTGATATGAGGAAGTGAAGATGCAATGCGGGGGGCTTGGGGGTGGGATCGGGAGGGAGACAAACCATAAGAGACTCTTAATCTCACAAAACAAACTGAGGGTTGCTGGTGGAGAGTGGTAGGAAGAGGGTGGTGGTGTTATGGACACTGGGGAAGGTATGTGCTAGGATGAGTGCTGTGAAGTGTGTAAAACTGGTGATTCACAGACCTGTACCCCTGGGGCTAATAATACATTATATGTTAATTTAAAAAAATAACATATAGTTCATATATACAATGGAATATTACTCAGCCATCAGAAAGGATGAATACCCAACTTTTGCATCAACATGGATGGGACTGGAGGAGATTATGCTAAGTGAAATAAGTCAAGCAGAGAAAGTCAATTATCATATGGTTTCACTTATTTGTGGAACACAAGGAATAGCATGGAGGACATTAGAAGAAGGAAGGAAAAATGAAGGGGGGAAATTGGAGGGGGAGACAAACCATGAGAGACTATGGACTCCAGGAAACAAACTGAGGAATTGAGAAGGGAGGGAGCAGGGGAATGGTTGAGCCTGGCAATGGGTATTAAGGAAGGCATGGATTGCATGGAGCAATAGCTGTTATACTCAAACAATGATTCACAGAACACTACATCAGAAACTAATGATGTACTGTGTGGTGACTAACATAATAAAAAAAGAGTAAGGTTTACACTTATTCAAGACTTAGAGAACATCACATTGTATGTGTTTGTCATGTTAAAATAGCTACCAATAAAAATAAAATATTTTATTTGAAAAAAAAATTTTTTAACTTCACCAAAGAAGACATACAAATTGCTGACAGACACATGAAAAACTGTTCAACATCACTCGCCATCAGGGACATTCAAATCAAAACCACATTGAGATACCACCTCACACCAGTTAGAATGGCCAAAATTAACAAGGAAGGAAACAACATCCTGGAGAGGATGTGGAGAAAGGGGAACCCTCTTACACTGTTGGTGGGAATGCAATTGGTGCAGCCACTTTGGAAAACAGTGTGGAGGTTCCTCAAAAAATCAAAAATAGAGCTACCCTATGACCCAGCAATTATACTCCTGGGTATTTACCCCAAAGATACAGATGTAGTGAAAAGAAGGGCCATATGCAACCCAACGTTCATAACAACAATGTCCACAATAGCCAAAAGGTGCAAGGAGCAGAGATGCCCTTCAACAGACAAATGGATAAAGAAGATGTGGTCCATATATCCAATGGAATATTACTCAGCCATCAAAAAGGATGAATACCCAGCTTTTGCATCAACATGGATGGGACTGGAGGAGATTATGCTGAGTGAAATAAGTCAAACAGAGAAAGACAATTATCATATGGTTTCACTTACTTGTGGAACATAAGGAATAACATGGGGGACATTAGGAGAAGAGAGGCAAAAGTTAAGGGAGGAAATTGGAGGAGGAGATGAACCATGAGAGTCTGTGGACTCCGAAAAACAAACAGGATTTTAGAAAGGCGGGGGAGATAAGTTGGCCTGGCGATGGATATTAAGGGGGCAAGTATTGCATGGAGCACCAGGTGTTATACACAAACAATGAATCATGGAGCACTACATCAACAACTAATGACATATTGTATGGTGACTAACAATAAAAATAAAAAATAAAATATTGTAAATATTTTAGAAGTATGTCAAGCATTTAAAATAATTTATCTATATTAACAAAAAGGAAGTGAGGGTGGTAAATAACTGAAAGTAAGTAAATTATCTAGGAACAAAAAAAATGGAGAATCCATCTACCCAGTAACTAAACATTATAATATTAAAGCTGTATCAAACATGAAAGACATTAGAGAGAATATTAAATGAAAATTGTGCATACACTGACCACATATATGGAAGATGTGTCTGCAAATGAAAAGACTTGGAATGCTCAAGAAGTGATGGTTAAATTATGAATTATTTCTTTGCCCTATATACTAAAATATGCTTCCCAGTTACACTCAAAAGGAAGTATTATTTTTAATATTGAGAGAGATCCTTGACAGCATTATGTCAGAAATTTTTCAAACAAAAGAAAAGAGGACAAAGAAATACAGAAAAGTGTAACTCATTTTGAATATATTTCCTTTTATTACTTATATTTATTCTTATATGTGAGTCCCAGGTGTGAGTTCTTTGGGCTTCATGTGACATCTTTAAGCAGCAGGACATGCCCACTTTTGCACATGTCTCACACAAAGTGACTCTTTATATGTGATCCATCCTTTTTTTAAAAATTATAACATATAACATATAACATTTAATGTATTATTTGCTTCAGGTGAATCATCAGTCTTACACAATTCACAACGCTCACCACAGCACATGCCCTCCCCAATGTCCACAACCCAGCCCCACTACCCCTCACCCGCCACCCCCCAGCAACCTTCAGTATGTTTCCTGAGATTAAGAGTCTCTTATAGTTTGTCTCCCTCCCAATCCCATCTTGTTTCATTTTTTCCCTCCCTTCCCCCCATGACCCCGAACCCCACCCCCCGCCTCTTAAATTCCTCATACCAGAGAGATCATATGATAATTGTCTTTCTCTGGTTGACTTATTTCACTTAGCATCATACCCTCTAGTTCCATCCATATCATTGCAAATGGCAAGATTTGGGTGTTTTTTGATGGCTGCAGAGTATTCCATTGTATATATATACCACATCTTCTTTATATGTGATCCATCCTTATCCAGCCTGACTTGATTGTCAGTATGAGGCCTGTTAATGGGAATCTGTCACCAGCATGAGGTTTACTTTAAGCTTAATTATACCATAAATAAGTAAAATTTATTTTGTTTCCACTATTTACTAGAACAAACTGCATTTGCATTTACTAGAACAAACTGAAAGATTTTCCACAAGTCCCCTATTCTTTCCTTGACGTCATAGAGGATTTTCAAATGGTTTCATGATCACATCTAAAAATGGATGAGACCACTACACTAAATATGACCCATCTCCAAAAAGTATTCTAAAACTCAGAAGGTTGCAGTGGGGGTTGGGTACATTTAGTGTTAAAGCAGTGATAGCAGTTACTGAGGTGGCACTCAGGTCTGCCCTCCCAGCAGCCTGATCATATTTCTTGGGATGATTCCCCTTGTCCCATCATGTTTCTTCAGAAACATGTGGGTGGACAAGGGACAGTGCTTTGGGGTAACCTTTTTTTTTAAGAGATGTCTTTCACCTTAGCTTTTTTTTTTTTAATCCAATTAGCCAACATATAGCACATCATTAGTTTTTGGTATAATGTTCAACATTAGTTGCATATAACACCCAGTGCTCATCACATCATGTACCCTCCTTAATGCCCATCATCCAGTTACGCCATCCCCCCAATCACCTCCCTTTCCACAGTCTTCAGTTTGTTTCCCGGAGTCAACAGTCTCATGGTTTGGTTTGCTCTCTGATGTCTTCCCATCAGTTTTTCCTCCCCTCCCCCATGATGGTATGTGTTAACGCTTTATATTTATGGTCTCACCCAGTCCTAACATTGCTTCCACTACTAGTTAAATTCAGATTCTTGGGACAGACCCCCATATCCTCCAGATTCAGCATTCTGAGAGATGGAAACAAAGAATCTGCCTTTTTAACAAGCTCTCCCATGTGGTTCTTATCCACAGTCAACCATGAGACCATGTACTATTGGCAGAACTAAGGTCCATGATATAAGACTGGCTCCATCCAGAGCTGACCAGGACTGAATGTGGGAAGGGGCAGTGGAGCTGAACCACTGGTTATCCTGAGATCTGGGTTCTTTCTATGCCACCATATTGCTTATGGGCTAAAGCAACTCAGCAGAGTCCTCTGGTTTCTGAGGACATGACCACAGAAGATAAGGAGGTACAGAGGGGTACAACACTGGCTGTGAGTGGCCCAGCACCCCATATACCTCTCCAGGTCCAATTCATACTTAGACCTGCACACCTGGTGACACATGGGATCTCAGGAATCAGAGGTTCCAGAAGCTTTACTACAGCAGGCTTTATCCCAAAGGGCTCTCAATAGAAACTGTTCACAACACGAGGGCTTCATCATAATAAGCCTATCCAATGAAATTTTCCAGAATACTCACCCCCACATTCTTCCATACTTTCTAAAACATGTCTCGTCAAAAACAGAAAAACCCTGCAAGAAGAAACAAAACATATTACTAATCTAAACATACTGAGTCCTACCTCCAACAGGGACAAAAATGACCCAGACCACATGAAATGCAGCTTACTACCTCTCACTGGCTGTGAGAGGGAAGCTCTTATTCACAGATGTCTTACTGGAAAGAAGAGAAAACAAGAAGATATTGAAATGGAAAAATTCAAGTCCCTCTTGAATCCCCTCCACATATTGCAGATATTGAACAACTCACCCTGTCTGTCAAGGCTACAGAACCTCTGTATTTCTGGCATGTTTGGCTTGTGCATGTGTGTCTCTAAATCTCAGAACCCTCTATATTATTACCTAGAGCCACATGGGAAAAACAAAAGCTGAGGGAACATCGGTGTGGCCTGCACACTCTGAACCCCCAGTCAGCATCCTGTTCATTGATCTCAAAAGCCCAACTGAAATTCCAATGGATTTAGGAAATTAAGACACCAGTGACCTCTTTTCATCTAGCAAATTTACATAACTCTAAACATGTTTGTTGAGTGAGAAAGTGAGAGATGAGTGAATGAATAAGGCAGCCTCACCTTTCACTCATCCAGCTCCCCACAGAAAGAGGGGACCAGGCCACCACTCCACAAGGGGGAGAACAAATTAGAAAACTTGATAGGAGTTTCCAGTTTTGTCACTTAAGAAAAAACAATAAAACTTCCTGTCCTAAGCTTCAGCTGTGATTTTGATGTTCTAATCATGCAAAACAGGGTCCCAGAAATGTGGATCTTAGGGTGCTGGTACTAAGGAGTTCATCTGAGAAAAGTGGAATGGAATTACTGCTTTTTCAGAGAGAAAAAGTCCAGGAAGGTATTAGATGATATTGGGCACCGAGGGTCTCAGTGGGGAGAAGTGGGATCTGAGAAACAAGCCTCAGGTCTGGGCGAAAGGAACTCCACAGCAGAGAGCAGCCTGCACATGAGACTGTCAGCTCACCTTCTGATATGAGCTCCTAACCTTCAGGGGCAGGGCCTCCCATGAGGCATAGGAGCTACATGAGCCACAATGGCTCCACCAATATCAGTCTGTGTTTCTGCTAGTACATCCCATTAAGTACATTAATTTCTTTTTTTTTAATTTTATTTTTTATAAACATATAATATATTTTTATCCCCAGGGGTACAGGTCTGTGAATCGCCAGGTTACACATTTCACAGCACTCACCATAGCACATACCCTCCCCAATGTCCATAACCCCACCCCCCCACTCCCCCTCCCCCCATCAACCCTCAGTTTGTTTTGTGAGATTAAGAGTCACTTATGGTTTGTCTCCCTCCCAATCCCATCTTGTTTCATTTACTCTTCTCCTACCCCCTTAACCCCCCATGTTGCATCTCCTCTAAGTACATTAATTTCTTAATAATTTTATCAAAGCATTTCTTTTCTAGTGATTTTGTATGCACGGTTCTACCTTTGTGTGAAAAACAGCACATGCATACACACACCTCAATCAAATGTTAAAATACGAAGTCAATAGACAAGCACCATCTCCCCTCAGCAAAACTTCCTCTCTGCTCAACTCACCCAAAAGGTACCCACAAAGAAGGTAGAGAAGTAAAACAGAAAGCTCTGGGTCAACCTCTCAAATCCCCAGAGATGTCACCATTAGCAATGGATGAGTTAGAGTTTGGAAATAACTGCGGGGGGTTGGCAATTCTTGAGATGGTTCAAGTGTGTGCACATTCCCAAAGGTGGATTTTGGGCTGCCCAATAAAATGAAGTTCTAGAGCTATCCAGCAAAACAAAAGGTGGCCCAGAGCTTATACAATGAACAGAAAAGTCTGACTCTAGCATACACAGCTTAATGGACCACTAGCATGGACCCCCTTGATACTTTTCTACTCATACCAAGTATGGTAGTGCCTTCCTGGGAATCTGCACTTACCAGAAATAAAAGCTTCTTCCCGATGCTCACAAGCTAGAACAGTAAGTCCTGGGTTGAAGCAGCCAGAGAGCTGGGTTGCCCACTGAGGCAAACTCTGAGGCTCCAAACAGCAGAGAATAGAGCCCTGGGGTAGACCTGGCCAAGTGTTGGGTGGAGCCTGTGACACCACTTCTGGGAAGTCTGAAACCTAAGTACTTCTCCTGAGGAGGAGAGTATTCACTATGGAGTTAAGCTAGGATTAGCAAATATAAGATGCAAAAGAGGGATCTCAAAGAACACTCACCTTAAGGTAGGCCAGAGCAGTTCCCACAAAAGGCAGAGGTTTTGGCCCAGGAATTCCCAGCTTCTTAAAAAGTCCATGTGTGGAGGTCCCATATCTATGAAGTGAAAGAGAAAGCCAGGTCACAGGAATGGTGGCATAAGCTGAGGGTGGCTAGTCACTAACATAGAGCTGGGCAGGCAAGGGAGGGAGGTAACATATAGGCAAGAAATAAGATCAATTTCAACAGCAATAATTACATTGACTCATCATCTCCTTTCCCTCCTCCACTGTGAGCCCCACAAAACATAATGATGATGGGGTAAGTGCAGCTGAAATCTTCACGGTCCCAATCCTAAAGTGAAGACTTGATAAGTGTTTCCACACTTGAGTGCTCCTTCAAGGCTGATTTCTTCCAGAAAATTCACCCATGCCTATTTAGTAAATGACTCTTCCATAACTTGCTCTATGGAGAAGAAAAATTTCTTTCTGTTCTGATAATGAGATTTTGTTTAATTATATCCACTCAATAATAGAGGGTTTGTGAGAACCTACCATGAAAGTGTGTTGCAGTTTGCTCAGAGACTTTTGTGTTTTACCTTCCTTGTAGGACCTATCACTGTGTGAGATCTGGTCCTTCTTAAATCTATCTTCATTGAGACACCTTGAACAACAGTTTTCTCTTTCTATACCATGTGTCCAAGGCTCCACTGGACTCATTGAAAAGTGAGATGCTTTCAGCTCCACCCAAGTCTCTGTTGTCAGGTGCTCTGGTTCTCTTGAGCTGCTGAGAAGGGGACTGACCCATAGGTGCCCTAAATAATACCATATAAAAGAATCAGTAAGGAAACAATATGTTTCCAAACCATTCTTCCCCTTATGGCATCTGGTCCTTCAACCAGTGTATCAACAGATACACTCTTTTTTTTTTTTTCAAGATGGTCACTTGCAAAGCAGTTCATTTACTGACTCTGTGCATCAGCTGTCTCAGAAACCCATTATGGATTGTACACCCTACAGCAAGCTTGTCTATGATCATCTTTCATGGGTCATGTGTGGAATCCCACAATTAGGATTCTGGATCCTTGCAAGATTTACAATTATGTATTGCTGAGAGATGGCAGAGTGGAGGAAGAAGACAGGTTGAGGGAAGAAGCTGCCAGAAACCATTTTAATCATAACTTGCTAGGCCTACAGCTAAACCCATAGAGGCAAATTAGGAAAGTGTTCTACAAAAGAATGTTTGGAAGAAATGGCTCAACAAGCCCTGTAGGTGTTTAAGCTGACTGATAAGGGGCCTTCCAAAGTCCAGATACCTCTAGTTAACAGCATAATCATGTTATGCAACATAAAATGAGTAATAATAACATATTCCAAGATTAGAATTAAGACCTTGTCTCCTCTTCTCTGGAGGCTAGCCTTAAAGTCACTACAGGTTCCAGATACTCTGTACAAATCCAGCAAATCTTATATAATCAAATAATTCCCCAAAATTGCAAGAGAGGAACTGGGTTTGAGGAACCAGCAGAGGCACCTCAGCCAGGAACAGTTGGGTGTTTGGATCCTTCTCCCAGAACAGTTGGACGCAGGAACACCAACTGCCAGAAGCCGGAGTGGCCTCATCCCACCTCCATTCCTTCTTTGCCTCACCACCACAAATTATCAATTCCTGTTTCTGAACATTTGACATGCTCCATGAACTCCCAAGTGAGGCCAAGCAAATGAGTGATGTGACCCAAGGAATGATCTGGTCTAGTGTCTAAACTCACATGGCTCCATACAAAGGAGCAGAGGGTGGGCTGGGTAAATTTTTCTGATGGTTTCCAGTCTCCCTCTTCTTGGTAGAGTCATGTTGCTTTTGGTACAAACGGGGGAGTTAAAATAAAGCCACTCATTTTTCTTGCCTTTACATTACACTGGCATGTGGAAGGTATTGTCTATAGGCAATAACACCTGGCATACCAGTGTCTTCTAAGTCTACATGGTTGTTTGCCTGGTGGTGACAGTATCCAGGGACAGACCCACTGCCAGACAGACTTCACACAGTGTGACATATATATAATGGTCCTGTCTCTTGGCCTCTAGCAGATGAGATGCTAATCCTGTGGTCCCATGACAATCTTCTGTAGGACAGGATCAAGGAGTATCTCTCAGAGGTCTGCTCTGAAGGAGGAATATTCTCCTACTCCATCCCAGAGTCCTACCTGGATGCTTCTCACATCAGTACTGGCTCACAGTCTCACTAGTCACCTGTGCAGGGAGGTTAAAATAATCTGCTGTGTCCATGTAACTAAAAAATATACAATCTAGGCCATAGAAGTACATGTGGGTACACCAAATTCATAATGCCAACATTACTCTAGAAGGCTAAGGTTAGATATGTACCTTTATAGTCACAAAAGCTGAACCGACAACCCTGTTGTGTTGTTCAGAAAGAACATGCTGGGAATAGTCTTATCTCAGTAGAAAACCTATTATTAAATAGAATGAAATTAAACTATATCAATTAATCTTTTGTATGTCTGGTGTCTAACTCATTGATCTCTGTGCTAATCTTAACTATTTCCCTCCTTGAGCATGGGTCAGGCTGAATTTGTTGTTGATTCACCAGTTATTTAATATGTAAAGATAGTTTTTGTATTTGGGATTTTTCTGGGGTTTTTTGAGTGAGGATTGAGTAACTATGTATTCCCCCCTTAGGACTGCCTTTGCTGTATCCCATAGGTTTTGGCCTGGAGTGTTTTCATTCCCATTGGTTTTCATGAATTGTTTAAGTTCTTCTTTGATTTCCTGGTTGACTCAAACATTCTTGAGCAGGATGGTCTTTAGCTTCCCAGTGTTTTAATTTCCTCCAAACTTTTTCTTGTGATGGAGTTCCAGTTTCAAAGTACTGTGGTCTGAGAATATGCAGGGGAAAATCTCAGTCTTTTGGTATCAGTTGAGACCTGATTTGTGACCCAGTATATGGTCTATTCTGGAGAAAGTTCAATGCGCTCAAGAAGAGTGAGTATTCTGTTGTTTCAGAGCGGAATGTTCTGTATATATCTGTGAGGTCCATCTGGTCCAGTGTGTCATTCAAAGCTCTTGTTTCTTTGTTGATTTTCTGCTTAGATTATCTGTCTCTTACTGAGATGGAGTATTGAGATCTCCTACTATTAACGTATTATTGTCAATATGTCTCTTTACTTTGGTTAACAATTGGCTTATGTAGTTGGCTGCTCCCATGTTGTGGGCACAGATATTTACAGTTGTTAGATCTCCTGGTTGTATAGACCCTTTAAGAATGATATAGTGTCCTGGGATGCCTGGGTGGCTCAGTTGGTTAAGCGGCTGCCTTCGGCTCAGGTCATGATCCCAGCGTCCTGGGATCAAGTCCCGCGTCGGGCTCCTTGCTCCGCAGGGAGTCTGCTTCTCCCTCTACCACTCTGTCTGCCTGTGCTCTCTCTCTCTCTCTCTGACAAATAAATAAAATCTTTTTAAAAAAGAATGATATAGTGTCCTTCTGTATCTCTAACGACAGTCTTTAGCTTAAAATCTAATTTGTCTGATATGAGAATTGCTACCCCAGTTTTCTTTTGAGGTCTTTTGAAAGATGGTTCTTCATCCCTTCACCTTCAGTCTGGAAGTATCTATAGGTTCTTTAGAATCTTTTGTAGAGTCTTTCTTTTGTAGAGACTTTTTTAGAGTCTTTCATAGACAGCATATGGATGGGTCCTGTCTTAATATCCAATCTGCAACCCTGTGCCATTTTATGGGAGCATTAGGCCATTCACGTTGAGTGATTATTGAAAGACATGATTTTATTGTCATCATGTTGCCTGTGAAGTCCTTATTTCCATAGATTGTCTCCATAAATTTCTCTTTTATATCACTCTTGGGGTCTTTCTCCTTTTATAGAACCCCCCTGAATATTTCTTGCAGGGCTGGCTCAGTGGCCACATATTCTTTCAGTTTCTGCTGTTCTTGGAAACTCTTTAGCTTTCCATCATTCTAAATAACAGCCTTGCCAGATAAAGTATTCTTGGCTCCATGTTCTTCTCATTTAGTATGCTGAATGTGTCTTGTCAGCCCTTTCTGGCTTTCCAGGTCTCTGTGGACAAGTCTCACATTATTCTGATGTTCCTCCCTCTGTATGAAAGGAATCTCTTCCTCCTTGATCTTGGGGTTCCTCTCTTCCTCTAGGACACGAATGCTTGTTTCATTCCCCAGAACAGGGAAATTCTCAGCTATGATTTGCTCAAATATATCTTCTAGTCTTCTCTCTCTCTGTCCACCGCCCCTCAAATGTTATCACACAGAATATGTGTTGCCACAATACCTGGCATTACTAACCTTTCTCTCAGGAAATGAAAATGAGGTTTCCATATTATATGTTCATATCCTCATGATTTCCTACACTTAAAGAATGTGAAATTGAGACAGAGGTCAAATGTGACATCAACGGTCTGTCTCTATCCCCACTGTGAAACTATGTCCTTTCCCAACCTGTTCCATGATGCTGGAAAACCCACCACTGAAAGGAAGTCCTCTGATATATGGTTAGACTCTTCCTACTGTACTATAACATAAAGGTAAAAACAATTCAAAATCCAAATTGGCTTCCAGGACTCGGTCATTGTGTCCACTGGCAGATTTCATATCATGAGTAAAGAAATCTCCATACTGATGCAAACCCTCCCAGAGACTGGAAAGAAAAGGTGAGATGAATAAAATGTTAAGAAATCTGCCATGTCTTCTCAACTCTAAAGATGCTCATTTAGGGGTATAGTATGTATATATTATATATTACGTATATTATGGGGGGAGGAGGCTATGGCCAGGAGAAGGGCAGAAAAGAAGGAAGAGCCCAGTCGAGAGAGGAAGGTGAGGCATGTTCAACACCCTGTAAGTCTGGTTGCAACAGGTGCTTTGTGTACATCGTGCTTGGCAGTGGAGGGAGGGGAGCAGGAACCATCTAAATGACACAGGCTCCATCCTTCTACATGCTCTCTATAGTGAACAGAGAGGAGAAGGTGAAGATAATGAGACAAAGACTCCAGCCACTCCCTCAGCGTCCAGAATCCCCACAGCTTGGGAAGGGCTTGAGGACCCCAGAACACCAGACCTGGTGACTTTACTCTGCCTCTGCCAAATTATGATTGATTAGTCTAGGTCCAAGCTGCTAGTCAATCAGAAGCTCATCCCTAGATGTAAATAATGTCACTCTACCTCCTGGCTACAGCAACTGGAGTTGGGGTGAGGGAGACACTCCTTCAATCTGGTGAGGTCAATAATAACCTCTTATGTGTTCCTAGCATGTTTGTGGTGGCCAACACTTAAGCAACTTCCCCTTTGTGAACTCTTTTGATCCTCAAAGCAGAAAAGGAAAATGGGGTGGATGCTGATTAGCAACCCAAGTCCAGGGTTCCAGAGGCAATGAGCCCACACAGTTACTCACAGATAAAGGAAGACCAGACTGGTAGCCAGGAGAAGCCAGGTTTCCATGGAAAAGCTTGGGATCAGGTCCATGGCCACTTTTTCTCTGTGAATTCTCTCTGCTTCGGTTCAGCAGTGTGTGTTAGTCCTTGCCGGCCTGTGGGTGCGGAGCTTCCCCTCTCGCCAGCGGTGATTCAGTGAGGCTGGGATGTATATACTGAAAAGGGGGTGGGGCTGGAGCAACAGCCAGTAGCGCGGCCACCTGAGCTCCACCCCCAGGTGTTCCCCAGCCATGAGTGCTGACAAAGCATCCTGGACACTCCAAGTTTGACCTTCTATGAGTTCATACCCTGTGGGAAATCAATAAACAACTCAGTGTTATCAGTTATCTCAAAGGTTACAGAAACTCATTAAAATTACTGTCCTTCAATCTCTAACCTGTCCTTGTCAGCATGGCTCCCTGCACCTCTAAATACTTGAAACTCTGCAAACAAGAAAGTGTAGATCTACACATCTTTACTGATGTTGTCTTCTCTGCCTAGAAATGCCCTTATACCCCCTACAAGGATCCTTACTCATCCTTCAAACCTAGATCCAACAGAATCCCCTCTGTTAGAGTCTTTCCTCCTCAATATCCTTGAACAGATATAACCACTTCATCCTCTGGGAAATTTCTGTCCCCCAGTCCCTGTTCTATTATTACCTTTTCTACCTTCCAGGCCCTGGACATCTATTAGCCTTACAGAGAGCTTCTCAAGGGCACAGTCTGTGTACTAATCAACACTATGAACCTAGTCCCCCTCAAAGCACTATAAGCTCAGAGGACAACCAGAAAGGTTGGTAGAGTTGAGTTGGTAGAGGTGAAATTACTGGGCTACCTGTGTCCTTGCCTGTGGGTCTTTGGTGACCAGGCAACATTACTAATGGGAATGGTCTGAGAACATAATCTGGAAATTATACCCGCTCATTATCATAAGTCTGACCCATGTTCTTTGTCTACAAGGCCTGAGAAACTGTAGATTATGTGGTATACCTATGGAATCCAGGGTACAATAGAGCCCTACAAATAGATAATTAATGGCTCCTAGAGACTCGGCTGGATAAACATCTGCCTTTGGCTCAGGTTGTGGTCCTGGGGTCCTGGAATTGAACCCCACATCAGGTTCCCTGCTCGACAGGGAGTCTGCTTCTCTCTCTCCCTCTGTCTGCTGCTCTGTCTACCCATTCTAGTGCTCTCTCTCTCTCTCTCTCTCAAGTAAATAAGAACTTTTTTTAAAAATTAAGAAATAACTGACTGAAATTTTGAATAGCAACAAAGGACAGACATAGAAAGCTGGAAGATGATCCCCAGATAAAGTAGGAGAGAGAGTCCCAGGAATTCTGAAATATTTCTGCCCCCTTTTGGTACCTTCACTGGGCACCATTCCATGAGGTCATGCTATTATCCCTGTTTACAGATACAGAAACTGAGACTTACTGACTGCATTGGGTTTCCAGCAGCCACTGATAACAAAAACATAGTGTAAATAATTAAACTTGAAGAGAGACTGAAATGTCTGTGCTCTAAAATATCAGTATTCAGTGCTTCCCTTTCCCTGATAAGGGTCACTCCAGGAAATAGCGTGACCTAGGCTGCACCAGCAAACTGGTTAAAATTCTGTCCCTAACCTCATGGTGACCCACACAGCAGCTTCCCTGGGGGTCTTCCAGAACAGTTCTTACTCCACCTCATCTTAGCAGGGAAGACATAAGCTAGTCAAGATTGTAGTAAGGGTATTCTTGGGTGGGATCTCCCTCCCTATCCTCCCCAGCAGAGAGGTACACAGAACACACAAACTAGGGAGATTCCTGTCATCTGATAATCTAGACATGTTACTTCTCTCACATAAACACAAAGCCTTTCATTTTTTTAAGAGGTTGTTTATTTATTTGAGAGAGAAAGAGAGAATGAGAGAGAGAGCATGAGAGGAGAGAGGTCAGCAGAAGAAGCAGACTCTCTGCTGAGCATGGAGCCCGATGTGGGACTCAATTGCAGGACTCCAAGATCATGATCTGCGCTGAAGGCAGCTGCTTTACCAGCTGAGCCACTCAGGTGACCAACACCAAGCCTTTCTTATTTTACTTGAAAATCGGGCATCTGTGGAAACTAATGTGGTTTCATCCTTGTCCAAAATGCATACTCAGTTATTATGATTTCATAACTAAGTCTAATCTGAGCATCCACCTGCCTTTGTCACCTCACCACCTGCCCCAGCTAGATGGATCTATCCCAACAGTGATAGGCTAGTTATTGCTGGGGGCTGATATGCAGCCAGCACTGATCCAGTACAAATGGCCTTGTCTGCAAGGGGATAACAGAGGCTTGAGCATTGCACCCCACCCTTCCCCAGAAGGGAAGGCCTGAAATGAGGAAACTTGCATCCTCAGAGTTGTACAGAAGGTGTGAAGGAAGACACCATGTGTCAGAAGAACACCCCAAACACCCCATGGCTCTCATCTACTCTGTCCTGCACTATACTCATCATGTACTTTCCATTCTCTGCTCTAATGTGTGGGGTAGAAATATAACTAAGGATCAGAGCTGAGATCAATGAGGTAGAAACCAGAGATACAGTAGAATGTATCAGTGAAACTAGAAGCTGGTTTTTTGAAAGAATCAATAAGATCGATAAACCATTGGCCACACTAATCCAAAAGAAAAGAGAGAAAGCCCAAATTCATAAAATTATGAATGAAAAGGGAGAGATCACAACTAACACCAAGGAAGTAGAAACAATCATCAGAAGTTATTATCAACAGTTATATGCCAATAAGCTAAGCAACCTAGATGAAATGGATGCATTCCTGGAAAACTACAAACTCCCAAAATTGAACCAGGAAGAAATCGACAACCTAAAAAGACCGATATCTAGTAATGAGATTGAAGCAGTGATCAAAAACCTCCCAAAAAACAAGAGCCCAGGACCTGATGGATTCTCTGAGGAATTCTACCAAACTTTCAAAGAAGAAATAACACCTATTCTCCTGAAGCTGTTTCAAAAAATTGAAGCAGAAGGAAAACTTCCAGACTCTTTCTATGAAGCCAGCATTACCCTGATCCCCAAACCAGGCAAAGACCCTACCAAAAAGGAGAATTTCAGACCAATATCACTGATGAATATGGATGCTAAGATTCTCAACAAGATCCTAGCAAACAGGATCCAACAGCACATTAAAAAGATTATCCACCATGACCAGGTGGGATTCATTCCTGGGCTACAAGGATGGTTCAACATTCGCAAATCAATCAATGTGATAGAACAAATTAATAAGAGAAGAGAGAAGAACAACATGGTCCTCTCAATTGATGCAGAAAAAGAATTTGACAAAATCCAGCATCCGTTCCTGATTAAAACGCTTCAAAGTATAGGGATAGAGGGAACATTCCTGAACTTCATCAAATCTATCTATGAAAGACCCACAGCAATCATCCTCAATGGGAAAAAGCTTGCAGCCTTCCCACTGAGATCAGGAACACGACAAGGATGCCCACTCTCACCACTCTTGTTCAACATAGTATTAGAAGTCCTAGCAACAGCAATCAGACAACAAAGAGAAATAAAAGGTATCCAAATTGGCAATGAAGAAGTCAAACTCTCTCTCTTCACAGATGACATGATTCTTTATATGGAAAACCCAAAAGACTCCACCCCCAAACTACTAGAACTCATACAGCAATTCAGTAATGTGGCAGGATACAAAATCAATGTACAGAAATCAGTGGCTTTCTTATACACTAACAGTGAAAATACAGAAAGGGAAATTAGAGAATCGATTCTATTTACTATAGCACCAAGAACCATAAGATACCTGGGAATCAACCTAACCAAAGAGGTAAAGGATCTGTACTCGAGGAACTACAGAACACTCATGAAAGAAATTGAAGAAGACACAAAAAGATGGAAGACCATTCCATGCTCTTGGATCGGAAGAATAAACATTGTTAAAATGTCTATACTGCCTAGAGCAATCTATACTTTTAATGCCATTCCAATCAAAATTCCACCGGTATTCTTCAAAGAGCTGAAGCAAATAATCCTAAAATTTGTATGGAACCAGAAGAGACCCCGAATCACTAAGGAAATGTTGAAAAACAAAAATAAAACTGGGGGCATCATGTTACCTGATTTCAAGCTTTACTACAAAGCTGTGATCACCAAGACAGCATCGTACTGGCATAAAAACAGACCCATAGACCAGTGGAACAGAGTAGAGAGCCCAGATATGGACCCTCAACTCTATGGTCAAATAATCTTCGACAAAACAGGAAAAAAGATACAGTGGAAAAAAGACAGTCTCTTCAATAAATGGTGCTGGGGAAACTGGGCAGCTATATGTAGAAGAATGAAACTCGACCATTCTCTTACACCGTACACAAAGATAAACTCAAAATGGATGAAAGACCTCAACGTGAGACAGGAATCCATCAGAATCCTAGAGGAGAACATAAGCAGTAATCTCTTCAATATCAGCCTCAGCAACTTCTTTCAAGATATGTCTCCAAAGGCAAAGGAAACTAAAGTGAAAATAAACTTTTGGGACTTCATCAAAATCAAAAGCTTCTGCACAGCAAAGGAAACAGTCAACAAAACAAAGAGGCAACCCACAGAATGGGAGAAGATATTTACAAATGACAGTGCAGACAGAAGGCTGATATCCAGGATCTATAAAGAACTCCTCAAACTCAACACACACAAAACAGATAATCATATCAAAAAATGGGCAGAAGATATGAAGAGACACTTCTCCAATAAAGACATACAAGTGGCTATCAGACACATGAAAAAATGTTCATCATCACTAGCCATCAGGGAGATTCAAATTAAAACCACATTGAGATACCACCTTACACCACTTAGAATGGCCAAAATTAGCAAGACAGGAAACAACATGTGTTGGAGGGGATGTGGAGAAAAGGGAACCCTCTTACACTGTCGGTGGGAATGCAAGTTGGTGCAGCCTCTTTGGAGAACAGTGTGGAGATTCCTCAAGAAGTTAAAAATAGAACTTCCCTATGACCCTGCAATTGCACTCCTGGGTATTTACCCCAAAGATACAGATGTAGTGAAAAGAAGGGCTATCTGTACCCCAATGTTTATAGCAGCAATGGCCACGGTCGCCAAACTGTGGAAAGAACCAAGACGCCCTTCAACAGACGAATGGATAAAGAAGATGTGGTCCATATACACTATGGAGTATTATGCCTCCATCAGAAAGGATGAATACCCAACTTTTGTAGCAACATGGACGGGACTGGAAGAGATTATGCTGAGTGAAATAAGTCAAGCAGAGAGAGTCAATTATCATGTGGTTTCACTTATTTGTGGAACATAACAAATAGCATGGGTGACATGGGGAGTTAGGAGAAGGGAGTTGGGGGAAATTGGAAGGGGAGGTGAACAATGAGAGACTAGGGACTCTGAAAAACAATCTGAAGGGTTTGAAGAGGTGGGGGGGTGGGAGGTTGGGGGAACCAGGTGGTGGGTATTAAAGAGGGCACAGATTGCATGGAGCACTGGGTGTGGTACAAAAACAATGAATATTGTTAAGTTGAAAATAAATTTTAAAAATGATTAAAAAAAAGAAATATAACTAAGACTCAGACATGATTCCGGATGAAGATAGAAGAATCTAATAGATAGCCATATACAGCCAAAGAAAAGAAACTATGTATCCTCCTCAACAGTGAAAGATTCATCTGCTTTCTCAGTCTTCCTAGATATTGGTCAAAATTGAATCTCAACTACCATTCAGGGAAGACGTAGGCTCAGATATCAGTGTAGATGGACAGGTTGTCAGAATGTCAGTGATGCCATGAGCCCTGGCTGTCTAATAGTCCCATCCCTTTGTATCGTGAGCCCATATGGCGCCTCTTCTCAGAAGCTGGGCTTGATTTCTACTGGCCAAGAGAACTGCTCTTGGTAGAGGAGCCAGTGTTGTTCTGGAATGATTTGTGCATTACATTCAAATTTCACAGGTCACAATCTCAAGTGTACAAAAATGAAAGCAAGATTATGTGTCTGTTCCTAAGCTGTCAAGCTCCCATTCTTTCAGTAAGGCTAAACTAGATCTTGCCGTTTCTGGATAACCAGGTGGTATTTAAGTGCTATTGGCTGGGCCTTGACGTTGGTGTGGCAGTGGTGAGGTAAGTGACAGGTCCGTGGACATTCCTGCCATTGGAGGAGGTGGGCCCCTCTCCCACTGTCATTCAGGATTGCTTGGGTTCTATACCTGCTGCATTCAGTCCATGGGCCAAGCACTAAATATTAAAAAGTCACAATCCTTGCCTTATGAACTTGACACTCTAAAGAGATGAGAGACACTAAACAAATAACCACACAACTATCAAGCTATAAATCAAAACCTGCCATAAAGTAATGGTATTTGGTTTATCTGTTGACTTTGCCCAGCTAGATACCTGACCCACCCAGGCCCTTTAGAATGATTCACTGAATACGAACTCAGAAACAGTTCAACTGGTGGCTGAGACAGGTCAAGAGTTATAGAGTAACCCCAAATGATGCAATGCCATTTCTTTTAGTAGGAGGAGAAAACATGAGTTCAAGTTTTAAATGAAACATAACTAAAAAGGTGAGAGTTCACTGGATGTGGACTATTGACCTTTTTCCTTATCAATTTTGTGTAAATGGCTCTTTTTTTTTCCACGTGAGGATGAGGAGCCACTGAGGACATAAATGTTTAGAAACTTCATTTCCCAGATTCTAATTGGAGCCTGCAGTGTCTGTCCAGCTGTGTAAACACAGGACAGAGAGCAAGACAACCACACCTCACTTTTCCCCACCTCTGTAGGATCTAAAGAAATTCTAGGATGAGAACCCACTTGTCCTCCTTTCCTAGTGGGCAGAATTTGTCTCTAAACAGATCCCTAAGTGGAGGGCCTTGTGGGTCAAGAAAACTTAAACTCCAAAAGCACCAAACAGTGCTCTCTTTACCAACACAGTGTTTTAGAAAATTCAGTCAGATTCCAGGCAGGACTAGGACCAGAGAAGAGAGTGACACTTTCCATTTAAGGGCAAAATTGCCAAATTATCAGTAATTATACAAATAACACACTTGATTTGAACACATTGTTTTAAAAAATCAATATTAATGCAAAGAAATCAAGGAGGGAAATGGTAAGATTCCATCCTTTTGGTGTGTGGGTAACATTCCATTGTGTATATATACCACTTCTTTATCCATTCATCTATTGATGGACATCTGATCTTGCATGGAACTAGAGGGTGTTATGCTAGGCAAAATAAGTCCATCAGAATAAGGGGATTATCATACAGTTTCATTCATATGTGGACTTTTAGAAACGAAACAGAGGATCGTAGGGGAAGGGAGGGAAAAATAAGACAAAATTAGGAGAGGAGACAAACGCTAAGAGACTCTTAACCATAGGAAACCAACTGAGGGTTGCTGGAGGGGAGGTGGGTCGGGGACAGGGTCACTGGGTGGTGAGTATTAAGGAAGGTACTTGATGTAATCAGCAATGGGTATTATATGCAACTGACAAATAACTGACCTATTTATCTGGAACTAAAAAGAATAAATAAATAAAAATAAGTCAATCAGAAAAAAAATAAATGAAGCATAACAGAGCAAAACTTTAAATAAAGACATGTTCAGTAGGTTAATTTTATGTGAGTAATTCACTCCAAAAAAAAAAGGTAGGGAAAAGGTAGGAAAACTAGAGAATAGTTCAAGGAGTCCCATTATCTGACCATAGGAGCTTCTGAACAAAGGAAGGACAAAATGAAAGAAATAATTCAAGAAAATTTCCCAGGATTGAGGAGCAAGTCTCCAGAATGAAAGGCCAATCCACTGTGTTGTCCAATACACAGCCCCTGGACACATGTGGCATGTTACATTTAGACTTAGATTTATTAAAAATAGATAAAATCAGAAATACAGTTCCTTAGCCACACCAGCCACATTTCAAGGGACAGTAGCTTCATGTGGCCAGAGGCAACCATGTTGGACAACACAGATACAGAACATTTGCCTCATTGCAGAGAGGCTTCTTGGACACCTCTGCCTAGCATAATGGATGACAACAGATCCATGAAGGCACACTGTAATCAACTTTCAGAACATCAGGGACAAAAAGAAGATCCCAAATGCTTGCAAAGAGAGTGAGGGGAGCAAGCGTAGGTCCCATACAAGGAATCAGAAACCAGAAGGGTACTTATCTTCTCAACAGTGATACTAGAGACAAGTCTCTATGTCTTCAACTTCACGGAGAAAATTCTAGCCCACCTGGAGGTCTATGCTCAAATCATCCATCAAGCAAGAGGGTAGAGCAGAGATATTTTCAGACAGACACATTCTTAAGAAAAATTTATTCCTCCACATCATTCTTCTGAAAGTTACAAGGGGATGGCCTCTGCCAAGATGAGGGAGAAAACTAAGAAAGAGATCAGGTGGGACAAAGGTGTCACTACCTTTGTTATAACCACTATAGTACTGGTTCAACTTTCTAAAGTATTCACATCTATATACATTTATTCTTAAAGATAAATTTTTACAAGCCTCAGACAAGGTATCAGCTCCTCCCAATCCCCTCTGGAGACAAGTGATCCTTCTCTGTACTCTCAAACCACCTCAGATGACCTTCCACCATATTGAATCTAATGAGTCTAGCCATAGGTCTGGACTTTGCCCTGCCTACAGGACACATTTGGGCCTGATCCAGAGTGGTAACTAGGAAACGTTTGTGGATCTAAACAAAAACCAGAGCAAGTACCTTCCTGCTGACCTCTAGGCATTTTTGAGGTTCAGATAAACCTCAGATAGCAGGTGTTGGGAAGTGCCCAAGAGACAAACAATAGAGGTACTGGTGGAATCCACAGGCTGTTTCCAAGTGTGTCTCACAAACAGCCATGATAGTTTGCTGAAGTGAAGAACACTGTGTGCTCAGCACTGCATAGGCTCTAAGAGGACAGCTGTGGGGTCAGCACTAGCCACAAAGCCATCTCTGTCCTTTGGGGGCCAGTGGGCTCCAGCCCAGCACTGGGACTAATGAAATTGTCTGGAAGCAGCTCAGCATAGGGAGTGAGGCCACAGGTCAGAGGCTCCAACTTTTCTACTCTCTCACCATAAGCAAGTCACTAACCTCTCTGTGCTTCAGTTTCTTCAGAGGGTTATTAGAAAGATTAAATGAGAAATCTGTAAAATTAAAGCCTTTGACTTCAACAGTGAGCTCTTGCCAGCTCTCTGAGTCTTCCATTTCATCTTTGTTATTCAATCAATGGTGATATGCTTCCAACTGCAGAAATGGGAGACAGACTGCTCTTGAAAACACATAGATGTCCAAAGAAAATGTAACTGTTTGGTTTTTTGTCATGGACGTCATCATCCCCATGAGACCCTTCTTGGGGTGACATTGTGGAGGAAGGATTTCTTGTTACCATCAAGAACTTCTTGGTCTCACTTAGGTAACGATCTTCTCTGAGTTCAGTCTTTCTGATTCTCTCCTCTACCCCCCATTTCCCTTTCCCTGATCCTCCCAGAATGAGCTCAGGCTGTTTGGGGGTGTGACTTCTTCTGAATTGGGAAAGTGGGCCTCAGAACCTCTCTCTGCCTGGACTTTACAGGTGACACCTGGCCTCTGCTCTGGCTCTACAGAGGGTTCCTTGATGTTCTGTGGCTGTGTCCATGGTTCTATGAGGACTGGGAGTTGCCCTTGCTGACCTGGGCCCTTCTCACTGATACCCAGGACCAGTCTCAATGCTCACCCCCCAACTTTGATGAGAGTGCACATTCACTGCTGTGTGTTCTCTAGCCCTCTGTGACAGGCATGTGCAGGCCCACTATTATCATCCCTGCATCACAGATGGGGAAACTGACCCTTAGGTTGAAATAACTAGATCCCCCAGCTCTTTTTGGCACAGCTGGCTTTGGATCCAGGCAGAGACTGCCCCTCAACCAGCACAGCCTAGTGTGGCATTATTCTTCCCAATAGAACAACTGCTGGGACCCTACCTCTTTACCTATGCCTATGTGTATGCATACCAATTCTCACACACTCCCTTGTATCCAAACCCCTGTATACACATACATGCCCCCATATACACACATCCCCTACACAGAAACACACAAACTTCTGTACACACATGCTCTCCTGTAAACACAAACACACATCTAAACAAACACTCCCATATATACAAAAGACACACACACACACACACACACACACACACACACACCCCTCAACATAGACACCTCTGGACACAAACACACCACCACCACTACCATCTATCTCCCTCTCCGCCCAACAGGCCCAGCAGACAATCAATCCCTGGACGCCCTGCTGAGTTCTCTGCTGTGGCATCCAACACATCCCAGCTCCTCAGTCTCTGTATTAGTTACTACTCTGTAATCAATTACCATAGAACATAGTGGCATAAAACAATGATTTTATTATCTCAGAATCTGTAGGTGAGGAGTTTGGAAGTGACTCAGATGTGTGGTTCTGACCAGAGTCTCTCATGAGGCTGTGGCCAAGCTATTGGCTGGGGCTGCCATCCTCTGCAGGCTAGACTGAGCTGGAAGCTACATCACAGGTAGCTCACTTGCAGGCCTGTGAAGTCAGCACCAACTCTGGCAGGAGGTCTCAGGTGTGTACCATGTGGCCGCTTGACTGTCCTCATGACATAGCAGCAGACTTGCAACAGTCAGGTGACCAAGAGGGGCAAGGTGGAAGCATCTTTTTCTCCTAGGATTCGGCTGCAGTCACACACCAACACGCCCACAATATCCTCCTGGCTTCCTGGGCCAGCCCTGTTCATGGAGTAGAGACAACACACCAGGAGAGGAGACAGCAGTGCTTGTCAAAGCTGGCTACCCCTACTTACAGCCACAATGTTGCCCTACTGGGAGGCATGCTAGGGCCACAAAGCCTTGGTGTCATGAAGGTCCAGCTTGTTGACAGGTGCTCAATAAAGTCCGTCCTCTACCTTCTTCCCTTTTATCCTGATCCATGGGACTCCAAGAACCACCCCTGCTTAGACAACAACATTCCTTTCTCTGAGCTCATCCACAAACCCACTGTTGCCTCCAGGATTCACAGGAACTGAAAGGTGATGGCTTCCTCTGGTTTCTCCCAGTAGTCACCTCTCTTCTGGGTCCTATACACCTGACTCCACTGAAGTGAAGGAGGGTATTGCAATGATTTAATGTAGCATGACAGACCACTGAAAATAACTATATAATCTTTTCTTTTACCCATGAAATAAAGGACTGGACTCAGCTGGCCAGCCCTTGCTCAGAGTCTCACGTGCTTGCAGACAGACTGGGGCTGGTTCATCCTGAAGGCTCTCTTCACATGTCTGGGTTGGAGAGACTCAAACAGCTGGGCCTGGAATGCCTGGAGCTCCGAGGGATTTCTGCTTTCTAGATATGTACAACAATGATTGATGATGATGATGATGATGATGATTGATTGATTGATTGATAGAGATGGATATATATGACAGACAGATAAATAGGTAAATATAATTCAATGATAAAGATATAGAGACCGGTAAATAGATGATAGAATCCTATATACTTACATAGAGACTTACAGTACTACATTTACAAACAAGGATTTGCATCTTCAAACAAGATTCCATGGGAGGTGAACCATGAGAGACTATGGACTCTGAAAAACAATCTGAGGGTTTTGAAGGGGCGGGGGGTGGGAGGTTAGGGGATCCAGGTGGTGGGTATTGTAGAGGGCACGGATTGCATGGAGCACTGGGTATGGTGCAAAAATAATGAATACTGTTACGCTGAAAAAATAAAAAATTAAAAAAAAAGATTCCATGGAAAAGACAATTCTTGGACTACAGAGTGAATATGGAAGTTCACACATCCTACAAGTCCTTCCAGTCCCATGAACAGTCACCTACTCTGCAGAAGCCAGTCTGTCACAGGAGAGGAAACAAACCCCTGAATGAGCTAATTTTGACTCAACATTTTTCTGGTCCTGCCTGTCTTTGACCCTCAAAAATTTAAGCAGCTCTCATCTGAACTCTTCACGTATCCTGGACACCGTACAGCCTGGAGATGACCAGACACACTAGGCAGAACTCTGGTACCAGAAAAGCAATTCTAAGAGAGTCCTGGAGAGATGCCATCAGAACACGGAGATATTACTGCAGTGCATCCCGGGCCCCAAGACTGCCGGCTCCTAGTTGTGATGACTGTTAACCTTAAAACTAAAACCTGCCAGTTGTTCTAATAGCACAGAGGGAGTTAGTCAGGAAGAAATGAGAATTGCAATCCAGAACAAACAAGCTGCAGCAACCACAGCCAAGTCTGAAGAACAAAAGGGAGGTGTACTTTTTCAGGAGGAAAGGGGAAGCAGGGAAGATTGTTATAAACTGGAGTCCATTGGAGTAACCCAGGAGTTTGAAGTGTGGTGGCTTCTCATTGCCAGAGCTCTTGTGGGGCCGAAGGGGTAATTGTGGTAACAAGGAGAGCCCTTCTTCCTCCAGCTAGGATAGGAAGGTAGAGCAAGGTCAAGTCCCGTTGAGGTCAAGTCCATCACTTCTTGTTGGGTCTGAGTGCTAGGGTATGAGGGTGCCCCTGCTGAAACCCCACTGCATCTCAGTGAGGTTCACGTATTGATTATCATCTGACAAAGTCACTTCTAGAAGGGGGATGTTTATATTGTTCTTTGGAAAATTCCTGGACAACACCAGCTGAGACATTAATATCTTCATAGTTAAACCCTTGTGAAAGATGTCTGCAATTACTTTCCCAAATGGCAGATTGAAGCTGGACTTGACAGGGATGGAGCCCAAATGTCCAAATGAACGTGGTCTCTAGAGGACTGAGGCTAATACAGCTATGAGAGTAATAGCCAATATTGATTATGAGCTCGCTGCATGCTCCGTGGTCTGTGTCCCAAAGACCTCACACACATCATCTGGTTTCATCATCATGTCAGATAGGCACTGGTATTCTGCCCCTATTTTACACAATCTGAGGTACTAAGTACCAAGGCAGGAAGGTGTTAACTAATTAACTCCAGGTTCCCCGTAAAAGTGTCTATAGAGGAGGAGGGTACCAGATTCCTGTCGCTAGGCAGCATACTCATCCCCAGTTGCTGGCAGTATTCACTCTTTTTTTTTTTCAGCATAACAGTATTCATTGTTTTTGTACCACACCCAGTGCTCCATGCAGTCCGTGCCCTCTCTAATACCCACCACCTGGTTCCCCCAACCTCCCACCCCCCCCCACCTCTTCAAACCCTTCAGATTGTTTTTCAGAGTCCATAGTCAGATAATCATATCAAAAAATGGGCAGAAGATAAGAACAGACACTTCTCCAATGAAGACATACAAATGGCTATCAGACACATGAAAAAATGTTCATCATCACTAGCCATCAGGGAGATTCAAATTAAAACCACATTGAGATACCACCTTACACCACTTAGAATGGCCAAAATTAGCAAGACAGGAAACAACAAGTGTTGGAGAGGATGTGGAGAAAGGGGAACCCTCTTACACTGTTGGTGGGAATGCAAGTTGGTGCAGCCTCTTTGGAGAACAGTGTGGAGATTCCTCAAGAAATTAAAAAGAGAGCTTCCCTATGACCCTGCAATTGCACTCCTGGGTATTTACCCCAAAGATACAGATGTAGTGAAAAGAAGGGCCATCTGTACCCCAATGTTTATAGCAGCAATGGCCACGGTCGCCAAACTGTGGAAAGAACCAAGATGCCCTTCAACAGACGAATGGATAAAGAAGATGTGGTGCATATACACTATGGAGTATTATGCCTCCATCAGAAAGGATGAATACCCAACTTTTGTAGCAACATGGACGGGACTGGAAGAGATTATGCTGAGTGAAATAAGTCAAGCAGAGAGAGTCAATTATCATACGGTTTCACTTCTTTGTGGAGTATAACAAATAGCATGGAGGACATGGGGAGTTAGGAGAAGGCAGTATTCACTCTTATGAGCTCAAACTGCCCCTTTCTCTGGAGAATTGCCCTTGGCCAAACTGAATCCACTTCACCAAGGAGTTTGTGCCTCCTGGGGGCAGGAGGGCAGTCTATGACCCACTGATGGGTTACAAAATACCAGTAACTGCCTCACAGTGATATCGACTCTGTAATAAAATTTGACTTCAGAGTTCTCCATGCCCTGCCCTACCTAGCTCCCCTCAATCCTTTCTCCTGAGAGCACTGCCTTAGTAGACCATTTGCTCTAGAACCCCTACCTCAGGCTCTACTTTTAGGGACCTGACCTGAGATAATGACAAAGCCCAGGCTAACTTGTGTACAGTGGCATTCAGCTAAGGGGCACACAGGTGCTGAAATGTGGCCCAAACCTTGTGGGCCCAGCTAGGCAAAGGGGGTACCTTTTCTTCATTTACCCAAGGCCTCTGATTGGTCTAGACTCAGCCCTGGACTGAGCTGGGATTCAAACCCCAGGAGCTCCAGCCTCAGAGTTCCCCATCTCTCAATCACTGTGTGTATTAAATAATACAAGTCAGACAACTACAAAGGATGGAGAGAGCTGTGTAGTCTCAAGCTGTTTTTGTGACCCTCTCCTCCTGAAAACAATCACAGCCTTCCAGAAGAGTCTCTTCCAAAAACTATGTTCCTGACACATCTCAGAGTAAATGCTGATCCAGTATTTCATAATCCCCTGTAATCTATCAAAGTCAGGAATTGGAAGCTGAAAAATTTTGCAAATAACAGGTCCTTCAATTTCCCTAACAGCCCCATAATGCCCTTCATAGCAGAAGGACACTGCTCATACACTGAAGTTACATATCACCCCTCTTTAGTCTCTTTTGTTCAGTCTGGAACACTTCCTTACTTTGTCTCTGGTTTTTGTGGAAAAAAAAATCCAGCAAGCAACTTGAACATCTAATCGGCTTTATTAAGCAATTCATGCACTGGCACCATCCCACCTGCCAACTCGACAGATGCTACCAGGAGGTGTACAAATGCAGGGTTTTCTAGGGAGGAGAGGGGGGCAGGAAGAGAACAGAGGGAAAAGGAAGCATTGCTTCAGGACAGGACACCTTCATTCTGGGGAATGGACTTGCAGGGTTTCTATCCCACAGATGACTCACTAGTGCACATCAGGAAATTTCAGACAGACTCTTGAAAGGTCCCCTTCCTGGGATAGGTTGATCCACAGTTGTTTGTTGTGAGGTGGGGTTGGGGGCCAGTGACTCCAATCCTGGTTTGTGCTTTCTTTTGTATCACTTTTTTATTGCTTTCAGGGCCATGACATTGTAGAAGATTACATACCAATTACAAATTAGGGGTAGATATTCCTTTATTCAGGTCTGTCTGACAATTTGGGGGATTTCTTTTCAGGTTTGCCTCCTTGGCAAGAATATCCCAGAGGGGACGCTGGGTTCCTCTCACCGCAACCTCTCCGGTGATGCTCCATCCCTTCTTCCTGTTCCTGATGATGCTCACTGGTCTGCCAGGTCTCTGCTCTGTGAGCTGCTCTTTCTTCAGGAACTCATGGGTGTCTGAGCTGTAGTACTTTGAAACTGTGTGAGTGTCCTCATTGATTGTAATCTGTTCCTTTATTTCTCTCCACCTGTGTGTACTCGAGTGTCCAGTTTTATTCAATGGGCTATAATCTCTTCCTATCATTAGTTATCACGATGCCCAAATCATGCCTGAGGGGTGGATGAGACCCTGCACGTTAGCTCTGTGTCCTGTGGACATGACCCCATCATTGTGGAGCACAAGATGCTCCTGGCTCATCATGTTCTCTCCCAGTCTGGAATCAGTCATTTCTCTGAAAAGCCCTAGTTCCCTTCAGTGGAAAATGACATTTGTGAGCCAAGATCTGGGCAGTAGGTATGCTCTTTGCCCTTACCACGTGACTGTTTCTAAGAACTGTCCATGGAGAGAGGTAGGGGATATGTGTTCTGGCACACACACAGACACACACACACACACATTTCTATCTCTCTACCAATCTATCATCTATCCATAGGAAGGCACGACATTACTTTGACACACTCACTTCCCGTCTCTGAATACAAAGGTTTCATTTGGCTTTCTCCCTTTCCAAATCAGTGACTCCCTTCTCCAACAGTGAGAAACTCCTGACACCATTTAGTGGTAATAGATTTACTTATTTGATCAATCCCCCATTATGTAACTAACCCTCACTCCATCCCTTAAAACTCATGTATCACCCCCACCATGATACTTGGGTTCTCCATACTGTACTTGGGCTCCAAGGTCTCCTTCAGACCAACCCTTTGTGTGGGCACCCCTCTCATCTAGCTTGGGCTCCCACACCCATGCCAGCCTGTTTTTCCCTGTGTACACCCTCCTCACCCCACTCAGTCTCTAACTTGGAGTCACTATGATTCTTCTCTGCCCCTGACCCCAGCATGGAGCTGCCACCTGGATGTGCCCCACCGATGGCATTGGGACTGAATTATCCGGAAAGGAAAGGCAAAGGAAGAGGCCAAGAGAGGAGATAGAAGGGGCTGGAGGGGAGGGGGGAAATAGGAAGAATTCTATGCAGCTCCTCATACCAACTGAAATGGACAAATGCTTTTAGCCTTCCTGCCAAGTCAACCAGCCAATCAACCACGTCTGATTCAATGTTCATTTTGTCAGGACAGTTGGGAGCTGAGGCTAGAACACAAAGAGAAAGCATGTCCTCTGCCTACCAGAACATCAGAGCAGATGAGATGAAAACTAATCATATAATACTAAGTGCCTCAATCGAGAGTTAGAAAAAACATGTGCTCCAAAACCTATAGAATTAAATTGTGAATATACTTTCTGACCAATGGGCAAAGTCACAGTGGATTTACTCTCACTTATCTTAATATACCACATTGGAGATATGAACGAGCTCTACCCACCCAGTGACGATAATGGTCAAAACATTCAGTCACTGGCTCTCACTCATTGTTCTATGGATCCCACTTTAATGTGCACAAATCTATCAGTTCAGAGTTTTGAAAGTGATGTTGATTGACTTGCTCAGTGTGATATTTAATGTAGCATGTTCAAAATAAGACATGTGATAGAAATATTACTATCATAGTCATGACAATAAGTCTTATTTTCATTAAAGTAGGTTGATAAAATTGTTGAGAAAGTTTTATTCTTGATCAGGGGAACAGATGGTACTAACTGGGGGTAGTCTGTGTGAACCAGACAGGCTGAGTCTATATCTCTGGCACTTATTGATCACCTCCTTCACTCTCCACAATACAGAATGCTCCACACAGACACCAAAAAGGCTAAATGAAGGTATGGAAGCCCTAGTCATTTGTCACAGGCAGTAGATGCAGGCCATCTTCATTTCTGGGTTTTACTCACAAAGGAAATTGAGGTCTCTGGTGATCTGGGATATGGCTTCTTGAAGAACAAAGGGGAGGCCCAATGGGAAAGTCAGGCTCCACTCACACTGCCATCTCTTGGCTCAACCTTGAGAACAATGGGTTTTTCTGGTTGAATTAACCCTTGAACGCTTAATTTCATGGGAATCTGCAATAGTTAAACAAGCATATGAGAACCAACAAATGAAATCCTGCCAACAACAGAAGCAAAGAAGGCAAGATACATTAAGGACAATGATGCATTACAAACATATAAATACGATTATTAGATTCATCTATCTCTGATTCTTTAAAAGTACTCTGTAAGCTGTCAAGATTGGAGCATGAAAGCATTCATCCATCACTCATTCAACAGATGATCTATTGTTACTCTGTACCAGGCTGGAGACACATTCATGTTGGCTGGTGTTTTTCTTTTATTTTAATTTTAAGGAAAGAGGATGAGTCTTTAACATTTAAAACAGATTCATGGCCATTGTGGCAACAATATTGAAAAGTGCCAGAGTTAATTTTTTATATGTTGACTCCTGAGCGTTTATTCCACATTTTGTTGTATGGACATCCACACTGCTAAACACGCTGTCACCTCTCTCATGGAAACATCCATTCTTGATGACAGATTGGGATAGGAAGGAAGCACAGGCTGACAGGAGCCAAGCTTGCAGAAGGTGGAGCCACGTACCCAGGATGGCCTGGTCCCTGGGAGTCCTTCACATCATGCAGACATGCTTCACACCAGATTCTCAACCTTGCTTGCCTTTGAGAATCACGAGGGTACCTTTAAAGCCACACTCTGGGTGAATTAGATTAGAGTTTTTGAGATGACCTGGGCATCAGGATTTTTCACAAATCCACTGATTCCCATGTACAATGAGTGTTTGAGAACTTCGGTCACTAGAGTGTCTATAAGTTGTGTCTATAAGTCTGTAAGTTGTGGTGGAGAAGAGCATTGTTCAAAAGTCACATCGTGGTTATCACTGCAAGTCATGACTGTGCATAACTTGGTTCCTTCCTTTCAGTGGACTTAAAAGAAATTTAATATACTGCTCAAGGTCATCATTCTGTGTATAATGATGTCACATGAACTGTACTGACCATGTGACCCTTATGGTTGGGTGGTCATAAACCACAAATATGGCACTCAGGAACTGAAGGACCCTTGAACATCACAGATGGCTTCAAATAGATTCTCTGGCTGATAGAACAAATTACTAGGCATGAATGAGTACACACACACACACACACACACACACACACACACACAGCTCTATTCCATATCCCTTAGTTTAAAAAAATACAATAAAACATTCTTTTTACAGAAAGTGCTCTCTCTGACCTGTGTTTCTTTACAAGGTTTGAAGGAGAAGTTCTGCAGGACTCTGACAAGGGCGAGTTTCATGTTCATGATCGCAAACCTCATCCCAAGGCAGTTTCGTGGTCCAGTTCCAAAAGGCAGATATGTATAAGGATTTATGCTGTCCTTGTTCTTCTTACTGAACCTGGTTCCACAATACAAGTTGGAAACAAGTTAGGAAACATAAAAACCACAAGAGCTATATATTTGGGGTTCTCAACCAGGGGTACATAGGAAATTTGATGGGCTGGTTACAGAAGTCCTGCTATGCTACTCTGCTGTGACAATTATAAGCTACAGGTTGTTGCACACCCCTTCCTCTATGGGAGCATTCAGTCTTGTTGAAGAGATGGGAGGAATGCTTTTGAAAAGATTTATCTTAAACACTAGAATTATATTCAGGGTAGTGAGATGTTCACCAGCTGAAAGGCAAGCAAGAAATGAACCTGATTGAAGGAAATGTAGGATCTTGCCTCCACTTACTGATGTTGGTCATATATCCATGGAAAAAGGAAGCAGGACAAATGCCTCCCATGGTTTACATTGTTGTTTTTTCCCTTTACCTCCTTACCTTCCTGCTAGGACCACCCCAACCAATTTTCAGATGATTTACCTAGGCATGTGATACGACTCCACTATAATCATATTCACAATTATGAATAATCACTCTAATTACTGAGTTTTGGTCTATCTGTCCCACAAAGCTATAAACTCCTTAAAGGTTAGATCTACAATTTATACAAAATGTATTCCTCCATATTTATATCAATGAAAAGTGATAATGGCATTGTGGTGAGGTACTATTTAAAACTCACTATATTATAGAGAAGATACTAGAATATTAACCGATGATATGCTTTAATGTAATACGAAAAACAGATAAGGAATTATAACAGTGCATGGATGGGGAAGCTGACATGCTTAGTGTTTGTTGGGCAGGTGATGGGCACATATAGATTCATGCAAAGTATCTCATAGACTTGTATCTATACAATATACTTGTGCATTTATCAAAATTCTCCACAATAGGGGCACCTGGGTGGGTCAGTTGGTTAAGCGTCTGCCTTCAGCTCAGGTCATAATCCCAGGAGCTGGGATCAAGCCCCATGTTGGGCTCCCTGCTCAGTGGGGAGCCTGCTTCTCCCTCTCCCTCTGCCTCTTCCCCCACTTGTGCTCTTTCTCCCTCTCTCTCACACAAATAAATAAAATCTTTTTTTAAGATTTTATTTATTTATTGGACAGAGAAAGAGGCACAGTGAGAGAGGGAACACAAGCAGGGGGAGAGAGAGAGGGAAAAGCAGTCTTCTCGCTGAGCAGGGGGCCCAACGTGAGGCTCGATCCCAGGACCCTAAGATCATGACCCGAGCCGAAGGCAGCCACTTAACGACTAAGCCACCCAGGTGCCCACCAAATAAATAAAATCTTTAATAAAATTATCCATAATAGGCATTTTTAATACATGGATTGCATACTGCCTGGCACAGTCCCTGACACACACAGATAAGCACTTCCTCTCGTGACTGAATGAATCACAGACAAGTACCAGGAGTGTTCCCTGGTTTCCATTAGAGAAGCTACAGGAGAGGGAACTGCTGAGCTTCTGGGAACCATCAGGTCTCCTGGTATAGAAAACAGATGACTTGGTCATTTTGAGATCTTTCAGCAAGTATGTGTAGATGCATTGCTAGCACTAGGGATGTCATGCAACAGGACAAGGGCTCTGCCATCAAGGAGCTTAGAGGCACGGGTTAAACATCTAAATCCCTAAAACGTTCATCCAAATTTTGCTCACCAATACAAAAAACAGGAAAACACAGACTGTAGCAGAATTCAAGCTGCACCCAAAGCCAGATTCTGCTCTGAGTCATCAGAAGAGAAAGCTCAAGACCCCTCCAAGGAGGATGTCTCAGACAGCTAGAGAGCAGATGAGCTTGCTCTGGATGAACCCCAGATGCTGAGAGAGGTGGAAGCTGGCACAGGACCACAGCCATTGGCACAGGCCTGTGTGCCTATGTCCTCCTGAGGCTGTTCCTCCTGTCAGGGACATGAACTCTCAGCTCCACAGCTGCTGCTCTCCCACTACAGCTAACAGAAATGGTGGCCCAGGGTTGCAAAGATGGAATGTGAGAATGTGAGGAGTAAATTCAGACATATAGAGGAAGCAGAAAAACTTAAAGGAAAAAAAGCCACGTTGTCTTAAAAAGGATAATGGTAATGTATATTATGGTATATGCATAATCACAAACACAAATATGGTATGTTGTTTATAGCTTACTGTTACATTAAGTAAGTAGTTAAAAAGATATAATGTCATTGTATACAGGGACCATATCTTTTTTATTTATTTCTTTATTTTCAGTGTAACAGAATTCATTGTTTATACACCACACCCAGTGCTCCATGCAATACGTGCCCTCCCTAATACCCACCACCTGGCTCCCCCAACCACCCACCACCCGCCCCTTCAAAACCCTCAGATTGTTTTTCAGAGTCCATAGTCTCTCATGGTTCACCTCCCCTTCCAATTTCCCTCAACTCCCTTCTCCTCTCCATCTCCCCTTGTCCTCCATGTTGTTTGTTATGCTCCACAAATAAGTGAAACCATATGATACTTTACTCTCTCTGCTTGACTTATTTCACTCAGCATAATCTCTTCCAGTCCCGTCCATGTTGCTACAAAAGTTGGGTATTCATCCTTTCTGATGGAGGCATCATACTCCATAGTGTATATGGACCACATCTTCCTTATCCATTCGTCCGCTGAAGGGCATCTTGGTTCTTTCCACAGTTTGGCGACTGTGGCCATTGCTGCTATAAACATTGGGGTACAGATAGCCCTTCTTTTCACTACATCTGTATCTTTGGGGTAAATACCCAGTAGTGCAATTGCAGGGTCATAGGGAAGTTCTATTTTTAATTTCTTGAGGAATCTCCACCCTGTTCTCCAAAGTGGCTGGACCAGCTTGCATTCCCACCAACAGTGTAAGAGGGTTCCCCTTTTTCCACATCATCTCTAACACATGTTGTTTCCTGTCTTGCTAATTTTGGCCATTCTAACTGGTGTAAGGTGGTATCTCAATGTGGTTTTAATTTGAATCTCCCTGATGGCTAGTGAGGATGAACATTTTGTCATGTGTCTGATAGCCATTTGTATGTCTTCATTGGAGAAGAGTCTGTTCATATCTTCTGCCCGTTTTTTTGATGTGATTATCTGTTTTGTGTGAGCTGAGTTTGAGAAGTTCTTTATAGATCCTGGATATCAGCCTTCTGTCTGTACTGTCATTTGCAAATATCGTCTTCCATTCCGTGGGTCGCCTCTTTGTTTTGTTGACTGTTTCCTTTGCTGTGCAGAAGCTTTTGATCTTGATGAAGTCCCAAAAGTTCATTTTTGCTTTTGTTTCCTTTGCCTTTGGAGACATATCTTGAAAGAAGTTGCTGTGGCTGATGTCAAAGAGGTTGCTGCCTATGTTCTCCTCTAGGATTCTGATGGATTCCTGTCTCACATTGAGGTCTTTCATCCATTTCAAGTTTATCTTTGTGTACAGTGTAAGAGAATGGTCGAGTTTCATTCCTCTACATATAGCTAGAGACCATATCTTCATAAAGAAGATTTTATGAAAATATGGTCCCTATATACAATGGAATATTATGCCTCCATCAGAAAAAATGAATACCCAACTTTTGTATCAACATGGACAGGACTGGTGGAGATTATGCTGAGTGAAATAAGTCAAGCAGAGAAAGTCAATTATATGGTTTCGCTTACTTGTGGAGCACAAGGAATAGGATGGAGGACATTAGGAAAAGGAAAGGAAAAGTGAATTGGGAAAATCTGAGGGGGAGATGAACCATGGGAGACTGTGGACTCTGAGAAACAAACTGAGAGTTTTGGAGGGGACATGGGTGGGGAGTTAGGTGAGCCTGGTGGTGGGTATTAAGGAGGACACATATTGCATGAAGCACTGATGTGGTGCATAAACAGTGAATCTTGGAACACTAAAAAAATAAATCTAAATTTTAAAAAAGTATACACACACACACAAACATATATATGTGTGTGTGTATATATAATGCCATACTATCTTTTATTAATCTATATGCATAGAAAAATATCCACAAGGACATATATCATATGATTAATAATGATGTATGTGACTGGTAATGACATTAATCTTCTTTTTTCCCAACTAGGCTTTGCAAAATTTTGACAATGATCATCTTATAATAAAAAAACACTTCTAAAAACAAAAAGATGTACAAATAAATAATTGTCAACCACATGCTTGTCATCTATATGAAGGAAATATCAGAATATCCTCCAAATGAGGGTGGGTTCCCCATTCCAGGGTTTCCTGTACCTTTCAGGGCGGAACTCCTCAGGCTCTGGCCAGAGATCCTGGTCTCGGTGAAGAGCAAAGACTGGCACCATCACCACTGTCCCTTTGGGAATGAACACACCACTGATTTCCACATCTTTCTTACAAATCCTCTCCAGTCTACCACCGATTGTGTATAATCTGAGAGTTTCATTCAACACCATGTCCAGATACTCCATCTGTACAAGGGCATCATAAGTGGGTGGTGCCTGGAAGGAAAGAAACAGATTTTGATACACTGAGGTTTGGAATCAACATTCAACTCACTCTATACATTATTACTGAAGTGTTAGGAACACCTTAGAATCATGTATTTTGGTAAAGGGCATTTATGGACGTTTTCATATCTACCATGTCCTTTCACCTGCTCAGTGGCCCACTGACATGTGTGCAATAGTAATGACGAGGGGAAACGGCTGGGACAATCCCCTAAACAGGGTCTGAAATCCTTCCTAGGTAGTGATTTTTCTTCCTCATGTGAACAAAAGAGACTAAGACTATGACACTTAATGGGTTTTTTTTTAGTTTTTTATTTAAGTTCAATTTAGTTAACATATAGTGTATTATGAGTTTCAGGTATAGAATTTAATAATTCATTAGTTGCATATAACACCCAGTGCTCATTACATCAGGTGCCCCCCCTTAATGCCCATCACCCACTTACCCCATCCTCCCATCCACTCCCCTCCAGAAACCCCCAGTTTGTTTCCTATACTTAAGAGTTATAGTTTGTCTCCCTCCCTATTTTTTTTAAAGATTTTTTTTTATTTACTTATCTGACAGAGAGAGATCACAAGCAGGCAGAGAGGCAGACAGAGAGAAAGGAAGCAGGCTCCCTGCTGAGCAGAGAGCCCGATGCGGGGCTCAATCCCAGGATCCTGAGATCATGACCCGAGCCGAAGGCAGCGGCTTAACCCACTGAGCCACCCAGGTGCCCCTCCCTCCCTATTTTTATCTTATTTCTCCTTCCCTATGATCCTTAGTCATCAGTGAAGTATGTTGAAGTCACCATTTCCTTTCAAAATAGAGGTCACACACCCACACCATAGAAGAAGAACGTGTAACAGAAAATATCTCCTCTTCCACATAAACTCTTCTAGTGGAAATATCCTGCTTTCTATCTTTTCAATTATATTTACAGTATTTAGAGAGAAACACTATATTACATAAAAACTATAATGGGGGAGACACTAGTTCCTTTCAACACAATAGGGCAGGAGAGGGATAGGACTGGATGGCACCAACTAAGGGAACACAATTTCAGTTCTAGGGAATATTGTGAAGAGAATCAGATCTTAGCCCCAATTTCTGTTGCTGGAAAGGTCTCCTCATTGTTGGTCTGAGGTTTCACTCTTTGCCCAATAAGGTACTCCAGCTCCTGAGGCCAGGTCTCATAAGCTGGGAGTTT
Organism: Enhydra lutris kenyoni; assembly: GCF_002288905.1. Classification (NCBI taxonomy): domain Eukaryota; kingdom Metazoa; phylum Chordata; class Mammalia; order Carnivora; family Mustelidae; genus Enhydra; species Enhydra lutris. The sequence goes on from NW_019154097.1 coordinate 49,599,710, forward strand.
AGTTCCTTGTTCCTTTATAAGTTCCTGTAGTTCCTTCCTAAGCTGGGAGTTTAGTTCCTTGTTCCCCAGCTAACAATTAGTCCCCAAGTTCCAGATAATACAGGTATAAGAAAATGGAGCCTCTTTCCCCAGTACCACCAAATAACTATATGAAGCAGAGACTCACCCCCATGCTGGACATGCAAACGTGAGTTAGAATTAAACCTTTTTATGAAAACCCTCTGGATTTGAGAGCGAATCTGTTACTGAGATATAACCAAGCCTATTCTGATTCCCTCCTCAGCAGGACCCACTCACCTTCTTGGGGAAAGTCGCATCAATCTCCTCCTGCAGTTTCTGCTGGACATCAGGATGAGTGGCCAGTTCATACACAAGGAAGGAAAGAGACGTGCTAGTGGTCTCGTAGCCAGCAAAAATAAAGATAATAGACTGGGCCACGAGTTCCAGATCAGACAGAGCTAAAAGGAGAAGAGAGACATTTGAGCTAAAACAAATGAATATAAAATATCACATTTTAGATGCTGAGAAATCTATTTGAAACTCACAGTTCCCATGGCCATTGCTGCTATAAACATTGGGGTACAGATGGCCCTTCTTTTCACTACATCTGTATCTTTGGGGTAAATACCCAGTAGTGCAATTACAGGGTCATAGGGAAGCTCTATTTTTAATTTCTTGAGGAATCTCCACACTGTTCTCCAAAGTGGCTGGACCAGCTTGCATTCCCACCAACAGTGGAAGAGGGTTCCCCTTTCTCCACATCCCCTCCAACACATGTTTCCTGTCTTGCTAATTTTGGCCATTCTAAGTGGTGTAAGGTGGTATCTCAATGTGGTTTTAATTTGAATCTCCCTAATGGCTAGTCTTTGACAAAGCAGGAAAAAATATACAGTGGAAAAAACACAGTCTCTCCAATAAATGGTGCTGGAAAATTGGACAGCTATATGTAGAAGAACGAAACTCCACCATTCTCTTACACCGTACACAAAGATAAACTCAAAATGGATGAAAGACCTCAATGTGAGACAGAAATCCATCAGAATCCTAGAGGAGAACATAGGCAGTAACCTCTTCGATATCAGCCACAGCAACTTCTTTCAAGATATGTCTCCAAAGGCAAAGGAAACAAAAGCAAAAATGAACTTTTGGGATTTCATCAAGATCAAAAGCTTCTGCACAGCAAAGGAAACAGTCAACAAAACAAAGAGGCAACCCACGGAATGGGAGAAGATATTTGCAAATGACAGTACAGACAGAAGGCTGATATCCAGGATCTATAAAGAACTCCTCAAACTCAACACACACAAAACAGATAATCATATCAAAAAACGGGCAGAAGATATGAACAGACACTTCTCCAATGAAGACATACAAATGGCTATCAGACACATGACAAAATGCTCATCATCACTAGCCATTAGGCCTATACTATTCTTGACTATCTACTCCTCTCATGCCACCTTTCCCACCAACACAGATAGGTGATTTCAGGAAATGACATTTTGTCTAATGTACAGAGTTATCGGTATGTCCTTTGGAGAATCCCAAAAGGACTTCACTCCTAAGTCACATGGGATAGCATTCTCCCCCAGGAAAATTTAAGTCCTTCCAGCTAAAACAGAACATAAATTTCTTTAGAGAGATTGCAATGCTAAGGTTTAGTCAGGAAGGTATTGTCAGGAAAAATGAATGATCTTTCATCTAAATATATTTGTGGGAACTTAAGAGAACATAATTGGGCTACAGATAAACTCTTGCTGCCCCAAATGTGGGATCTGCAGCATCTGGGAGCTTATTAGAAATGCAGAATCTCAAACGTCACCCTAGAACAATCTAATCAAAATCTGACCTTTCATGAGATGTGGTGATCTGTGTGCACAACCTATCTTGAGAAGCACAGCTTATACCTTTCCAAGGTCTCCACTAATAGAAGACCTGGCACACAACTTCTTAAGTGGATGACCTCCAGTATGTACAGAAACTACGACACAGACAAAGCGAGAAGAGTGGTGACTAAACTAGGATAATTCATACCATTAAAGGAGCAGAAGAAAGGTGTCAATAGCAGGGTACTAGCTAGCGAGAAACAGACAAACTGTATCCAGTGAATGGAATTAGCAATGCCTATTTAATCACAGCCTGAATGTCACCTTCCTTATTGAATGGCCCCACTCTGAATATAAGTTGGCATCTCCTTTGATTTTCTCCTGGCAGGAACTCAGCATGGTCATGCTCTAATTTCTTTCATCAGAACTGTATCAGGATATTTAGATACTTAGAGCACTGAAATGGCACCAACCACAAACATGTAATTCGTAACCAAAAGTAATACAAAGAGTGTATAAAAGGTTTATAGAGTTCTGATTTCCCAGTCACAATTCTGTGATGATGCTGTGGATAAATTCAACTATCAAATTCTAGCCTCAATTACCAAGAACCCCATGATAATCAAAGTTTAGAGCTGTGCTGTCCAATAAGGCAGCCACTTGCCAGATGTGGCTATTTTTATTTAAATTTTACTTAGTTATATTAAATCCAATATAAGATTCAGATCTTCAGTGACACTAGCCACATGTTAAGTGCTCAAAAGTCACGTGTATAGAGGTTATATACAGAACCACGCATATATAGAGTATTTCCTTCATCATATGAAGTAGTAGAACTAGAGAGAGAGAGAGAGAGAGAGAGAGAGAGAGAATAGAACAATACAGGGGCACCTGGGTGGCTCAGTCTGCCTTGGTTCAGATCATTATCCAGGGTGCTGAGATCAAGCCCCACATCAGCCTCCCTGCTCAGCGGGAAGTCGGTTTCTCCCTCTCCCATTCCCCCTGCTTGTGTTCTCTCTTTCGTTGTCTTTCTCTCCATGTCAAATAAATAAATAAAACATTTTATAAAAATTCTTTTAAAAAGAATAGAAGTAGACATAGTAATAGATACACATATACAGATATTAGTGATGTGAAAGAGTAAGTCCATCATTTTTCTCCAGAATAAACTGTTATTTAGTCAAGAATTTTGTGAGATGATTGTCAAACCATACATAGCTTGAAATTAACCACAATGGGAATATTTCTGTCATTGAAACCACTATACATCAAGCCTCCTTTTCTCTTTCAGATGCAGAGACCATATTAGATCACTGGTTATGAATATAGAAATATTTATCTTGGACCCCTGGGTGGGTTAAGCCTCTGCCTTTGGCTCAGGTCATGATCTCAGAGTCCTAGGATCCAGCCCCACATCAGGGTCTCTGCTCAGCAGGGAGCCTGCTTCCCCCCCATCTCTGCCTGCCTCTCTGCCTACTTGTGATCTCTGTCTGTCAAATAAATAAATAAAATATTTTTTAAAAAAGGAAAAAAAGAGAAATATTTATATTGATTAGTCCTGTGTAAATACAGTTGATATTCTGGGCTTGACCCACTAAGAGGAAATAGAAGCAAAGAAACCCTCATAGCAACAAGCACTCCTAGACCTCAGATTCTGGTTTCTAAATACCATTCTCACTAAAAGGAAACAGAGCTTCCTGGAGAAAATGGCTAATTCCAAGGCTCATCAAGGGAAACAGAAAAGAAACTGGAATGTCCCACACCAGAATGCAAGGAAATGCTCAAGAAATAATATGGCAAAAGGATTCAGAATACTCTGTGTGCCATAGTGGTGGATATACATCACTATACATATGTCTAAACCCATAGCATATACAACACCAAGGGTGAACTGTAATGTAAACTATGGATTTGGGGTGGTAATAATGTGTCACTGTATGGACACTGACTATAACAAAATTACCACATGGTGGGGGATGTTGATAGAGGGGGCATGTAAGTGGGGCAGGGGAAATATGGGATAAATCACTGTGTCTTTCACTCAATTTTGCAGTGAACCTAAAACTTCTATAAAAATTAAAGTCTAGGGCTGCCTGATGGCTCAGTTGGTTAAGCAACTGCCTTTGGCTCAGGTTATGATCCCAGAGTCCTGGGATCAAGTCCCACATCGGGCTCCAAGCTCCATGGGGAGTCTGCTTCTCCTTTTGACCATCTCTCCTCTCATTCTCTCTCTCACTCTCTCTCTCTGAAATAAATAAATAAAATGTTTTAAAAAATACGTAATGTCTATTGGGATGCCTGTGTGGCTCAGTTGGTTAAGTGTCTGCCTTTGGCTCAGGTCATGATCCCAGGGTCCTGGGATCAACTCCTGTATTGGTCTCCATGCTCAGTAGGAAGCCTGCTTCTCTTTCTGTCTGCCTCTCCCTCTCCTGTGTTATCTCTCTCACTAACAAATAAATTAATTAAATCTTTTAAAATAAAGTCTACTGAAAACATAAAAAAAGAAGTTGAAAGGAAAAAAAACACAGGAGCCCAAATGAAAGGACTTACAGAGACAAATCTGAGAAAATTAACAATCTAAATAAAAAATCATATAAGAGACTAAATAAGTAATTAATATATGAGATCATACTGACATTTATAAATAGACAAATACAGAATACTGGATATTATACACAATGAATTGTTGAACACTGCATAAAAACTCATGATATACTCTATGCTGGCTAACTGGACATGATAAAAAAAATAAATAAACAAATACAATAATGATGATGAATGGAAAGCTCACCCTAAGAATGGACTATCACTCCTAATGTAGAAGAAATGGTGGAAGTAGAAAGTCATCATTTGCAACCATCATAGTAATAATGGTTTTTGTCAAATACCATCTTTGACTATCATTGCCCTTTGAGCTTTGAACAAACTATGGCTGTGTTCTCGAAAATGCTCTGGCTACCATTTGTATCTGAACATGTGTCTTCCTTTGATTTTCTGATATTCCATCTGCTAAAAATCTTCCTCCATATCTCAGAACCATCTCCTGTCTCTGAGATGCCCCATCAAGAGCCCTCTGAAGCTCTCCTGGCTTACCTTTATGGGTGTCCATTTCTTTGGAATTCTGGGAGTTAATCATCAGCTGAAGAAAGTCCACTCGGTGCTGGACACAGAAAGAGACATTTCAATGACAAAAACTCACTTGTGAAGCCAGAAATAAACAGGGGTGCAGAACCTAACTTTCTCCTGAGACTATGGCTCCTTTACACCCAGAGTCCACAGAAGCTTCTGTGTAAGCATCTTCCAATGTCCCACCCTCTCAGAACTCTGCAAAATCTACAGAGAGATCCTGGGGTACCAGTCCTATCTCCCTGTCCTATATACACCCTAGTGCCGGCCACCAGGCCTAAGAAAGGCTAACCCTACTTGGCCAGCTTGCGGCCTCAGTGCCCAAAGAAGACACCTGCTCACTCCAGACTATGACCGCCTCAAATTTAACATAACCAGGCACCTGAGGGGACCATCCACCAGAGAATATGTAAAAAAAAGACACTTAGAATTGAAAGGATCCTTTGCCAATGTAATATATGGCAAAATTATTCTACCAGGAAAATGATTTTACACAGTACTTTTTATGTTTTGACCATTTATTGAAGAGAAGTGATAGCTTTTCTCTCACCAAAGTTTATGCACTGACATACTCATTGGCATACTTATTCTTAAATTTTAAACACTCTCTGACTCATCTTCTTATCTCCTCTCCTGACCTCCACCTTCTTCATCGTCTCTAAAATGTTAGAAGTCTCTTGCCCTAAACTCTAGAGTTCTCTGTTTACCATAAAAACATACTTAGTAGTGTACACATCAGATGCATACAGCTCAATAAAAGATCAAAAGTTAACATGCACATGGAACCACCACTGGATTTACCTTTTGTTTATCTTTGAGGCGACTTTCCTTTATCCTTTCTATAGATTTCTTGAAAAAATCAGTAACTCTTTTTGGAAATAGCCAGATATTTAGCATATCAAAAACTGGGGTAAGGAATGGAAACAGTACTATAAGAAAAAAAAATGGAAATATCAAGGAAAATGCAAAATTTCCCTAGAGCAATTATAATTTTGTCTACCAACCTGAGGATTAAAACACCAGGATTCATGGTTATTCCCTCTATGACATTTATTCAAACTTTCGAGCTAATGGCTAAGCCACAGCAAGTCACACACACAGGCCACCATTAGAGCAGTCAGATCAGTGTCTCCTGCCACATCTATGGAGTGACCAAAGGAACAGGATTACATTCTTGGATCTTTTAGCCTTTTATTTTTGGACTAGAGCCTCTTTGGAAACACAAGACCGTAATATGCTACTTTAATATATCACGCCATTTAAGAAATTGTGTCAGGATGGAATAATACATAGTATGCCCTTCAACAACAATGGAGTAAAACTAGAAAACAAAAATACAAATAACATGGAAAACCCACGAATCTGTGAAAATTACACAATACATTCTTATAGAGCCAGTCAGCAAAGAAGAAATCTAAAGGGCATTTTAGAATTACTTGGAGAATATATGCATGAGGAAACCACACACCAAAACTTATGGGATGTATCAAAAACAATGACCAGAAAGAAATTTATCATTATATATGCCTACCTTTAAAAAGAACCAAGATTCCAAATCAATGACCCAGCTTTCTGTCAAAAGCATGCCGTAAATACAAGAGCACACTAAACTAAAAGCAAGCAGAAGGAAGCATATAATATAGACAAGAGCAGAAACTTAGGAATTAGAAACTAGAAAAAAAAAAAAAGAGAAAATTCAAAGAAAGCAAAGCTGATTCTTTCAAAAGACAAAGCTAGACAAAGGAGAAGACATTCTAATTACTGTCGTCAGAAGTGAAAGAGGAGATTACTGCTGACATTACAAAAATAAAAAGGACTACAGAGGTGGGGCGCCTGGGTGGCTCAATGGGTTAAAGCCTCTGCTTTGGGCTCAGGTCATGTTCCCAGGGTCCTGGGATCCTGTATCTCAACCCCACAGCAGTCTCTCTGCTCAGCAGGAAGACTGCTTCCTCCTCTCTCTCTGCCTGCCTCTCTGCCTACATGTGATCTCTGTCAAATAAATAAATAAATAATCTTTTTTAAAAAAGGACTACAGGGAATACTATGAAACTGAATGCCAATAAATTAGACAAAATGGAAAAATTCCTAGAAAAAGATAAACTAGAAAGTGACATAAAATGACACACACACACAGGCAATCTGAAAGACAAATAAAAAGACAGATTTAGTAGTGAAGAAACTACTGACAAAAAGAAGCTGACAAAAAGTCAATTATCATATGGTTTCACTTATTTGTGGAGCATAACAAATAGCTTGGAGGACATGGGGAGTTAGGGGAAGGGAGTTGGGGGAGATTGGAAGGGGAGGTGAACAATGAGAGACTATAGACTCTGAAAAACAATCTGAAGGGTTTGAAGAGGTGGGGGTGGGAGGTTGGGGGAACAAGGTGGTGGGTATTGGAGAGGGCACGGATTGCATGGAGCACTGGGTGTGGTACAAAAAACAATGAATACTGTTATGCCGAAAATAAATTTTAAAAAATGATAAAAAAAAAAAAAAGAAGAAGCTCAGCTCCAGATGGTTTCTCAGGTGAGTTCTAGCAAATATTTAAAATGCAGTCAACACTAATCTTGCACAAATTCTTCAAAAAATAGAAGAGGTAGGAAGATTTTCAAACTCATTCTGCATAGCCAGTTTTACCCTGATACTAAAACCAAACAATAATATCACAGTACAGGAGAACTACAGACCAATATATCTTATGACACAGAAGCACAAATCCTTAACAAAATATTAACAAACTGAACCCAGCAACATATCAAAAGAAGGATATACCATAACCAAGAGGGGTTTATCCCAGCAATTCCAGGTTATTTAATAAAATATAACAACAAATTTTTTTTAAACCACACAGTGGGGCACCTGGGTGGCTCAGTGGGTTAAGCCTCTGCCTTCAGCCCAGGTCATAATCTCAGGGTCCTGGGATCAAGGCCCACATTGGTCTCTCTGCTCAGCAGGGAGCCTGCTTCCCCCCTCTCTCTGCCTGCCTCTCTGCCTACTTGTGATCTCTGTCAAATAAATAAATAAAATCTTTTTTTAAGGCATTTTTTTTATTCTTGTAAACTTAAGGAATTGGGAAAAATCAAAGATTGATACTCCTGGGCAGTTTTCTTCCTTTACTAAGGGAAATTAAGCATATTGGCAAAGGACATTTGAGTAGGTTGGTCATTTATCAAGTAGTACTTATCCAATAAATAAAACATAGCCTCACATCTTAAGCCATTGTCCTTCAGTTGCTGTCTTTCATTATACACCCTAATGGGCAGCCTCATTATCACCAGTCTACCTCTCTTTCTTTCTAATCTTTTTTAAAAAATGAAATAAAAATAAAAACCACACAGTTATCTCAATACAACCAGAGAAAGTATTTGACAAAAATCTAACACCATTTGGTAATGAAAACACTCAACAAACTAGGAGCAGAAAGGAATGTCCTCAACCTGATAAAGGGCATCTATGAAAAACTCATACCTAATGTCACACTTCATGGATATAGACTGGACACTTTCCCTTAAGATTAAACAAAACAAGGTTGTCTCTATCACCACTTCTATTCAACATTGTACTAGAAGTTCTATCCAGGAAGAGAAAAAAATGAAGGAAGGAAAAAATAGAGGGGGGAGTGAGGGAAGGAAGGGAGGGAGGGAGGAATGAAGAAATGGAAAAGAAAAGAAAAGGGAGAGAGAAAGAAAAAAAGAAACAAAAGTTATTCATAAAGGAAATAAAGAAGTAAAAGCATCTCTATTATTAGTCAACATAATATTGAACATAGAAACTCTGAAGGAATACAATAAAAGTCTACTGGAACTAATAAACCAGTTTAGCAGGGCTTCAGGATACAAGATTAACATAAAAATCAATTCTATTTCGTGGCTGTGGTGAGAAGTATGCTTCTGGGGGCTTTTCTGTCCCTTGGCAGGGTTTTTGACTTGGGAGTCACAGGGGCCCACAACTCCATCACCCCAGCACTTTGGAGGTTGCTCCTGTGCCACAGACTGCCAGGAAATCATCAATTGCTGAACACTCAAAGCTAGGGGGAGATAGAAGAGAAGAGCAACAATTTTAAGAACAGAAAATCGACTGCTTTCTGGAAGGTAGGACATGCAGAGAAGTGAATCCTAAGTGACAGGAAAATAGACCACAAGGGCAGGGGCTGGCTCCCAGCAAGTGAGAGAGCAGGGGAGCACAAGATTGGAACTTTTAGAAGTCTGCTCCATTGAGGAATGTTGCTCCAGAGGCTAAGCACGGGGTGGAGCCCTTGCATGGACAGTGTGGTCTCAGGACCCACAGGGACACAAAAAGACCAGTGGTATCTGAGGGTGGCAGAACTCCCAGGTATTGGAGCAGGGAAGATGGCTGCAGAGACAGAGCCAAGAACTGGGCTCTCAGCTTGGGGTTACCTTAAACCATGATCCAAGGCACAGTCATGCCACTGCTCTTCGAGCAGGGACCCCACGAGTGGCAGATCTGGAGATACCCCCTCCTACCTCCTTCCAGAGGAAGCAGGAGTGCAGTGCAGGAATCTGCTGGGTTTGGAGACTCCAAAGTGGGCCATGCGCCAGAGAGAGAAACACTCAGTCACAGGCCGGGTGAGCACAGAGCATGGCTGGAGACCAGGGAGACGGGAGGGATTGACTTCTTTTCTCTGAAGGTGCACTGAGGAGTGGGACCCAAGCTCTTGGATACTACAGAGCTGGAGAGTGGGAGGCCACCATCTTCATTCCCATCCTCCAAAGCTCTATAGAAAGTATTAAGGGAACAAAAGTTCTGAGAGCAAACCCAAGCAGATCACTTAGCCTGGCCTCTGGCAAGGGCAGTGCAATTCCACCTTGAGCAAAGACATTTGAGAATCACTGCAACAGGATCCTCCCCAAGAAGATCAGAAAGAATATTCAGCCAAGATCAAGTTCATTACTCAATGAGAACTGCGGAACTCCAGAGCTAGGGGAAAGCAACACTGCATGGAGCACTGGGTGTGGTGCATACAACAAATTTTGGAACACTGGAAAAAATTTTAATTTAAAAAAATTTTTAATGGCTTTTTTCCCATGATTCTTTATTTTTTTCAAAGATAATTTTTTAAATTTTATTTTTTCTTATTCTATTCTATTTTATTTTTTTTTAAGATTTTATTTATTTATTTGAGAGAGAGACAGTGAGAGAGAGCATGAGCGAGAAGGTCAGAGGGAGAAGCAGACTCCCCATGGAGCTGGGAGCCAATGCGGGACTCGATCCCGGGACTCCGGGATCATGACCTGAGCCGAAGGCAGTCATCCAACCAACTGAGCCACCCAGGCGTCCCTTCTTATTCTATTTTAAATGTTTCCTCTTATTTTAACGTTTTTAAACTATCTTATCAATGCCTTTTAAAAATTTTTTAATTTTCATTATTATAGTCATATTTTATCCCTTCATTGTATTTAACCTTATTTTTTGTATACACATATGCTTTCTTTTCCTTTAAAATTTTGGGATACAATTTCTTCTAATGGATCAAAATATACACTAAATCTAGTGCATGGCTTTGTTCTAGTCTCCAGTCTGATCACATTCTTTCCTCTTTTTCTTTTTTCTTTTTTCAACCAACTTCTTATCTTTTTTTTTTTTTTAATAAACATATATTTTTTCCCCAGGGGTACAGGTCTGTGAATCGCCAGGTTTACACACTTCACAACACTCACCATAGCACATACCCTCCCCAGTGTCCATAACCCCACCCCCCTTCTCCCAATCCCTCTCCCCCCAGCAACCCTCAGTTTCCAACTTCTTATCAACTCCTTTTTTGGAATCTTTTTAAATTTTCATCTTTACAGTCATATTCCATCCCTTCATTGTGTTTGCCCTTATGTTTGTATCTGCGTAAGTTTTTCTTTCTTTACAATTTTGGGAGGCAATTTCTTCTAACAGACCAAAATACACCCAAAATCAAGGGTGTGGCTCTGTTCTATTCACAAGTATAATATATATATTCTTTTTTCCCCCCTTTCTTCTCCCCCTAGTTTCAAGTCTCTTCTAATTTGGTTGTGTATATTTTTCTGGGGTCATAGCTACCCTTTTAGTATTTTGTTCTCTCATGCATCTATTCTTGTCTGGATAAAATGATGAGGTAGAAAAACTCACACACACACACAAAAAAAAAGAACAAGAGGTAATACCAATAGCTAGGGACCTAATCAGTACAGACATTAGTAATATGTCAGAACTAGAGTTCAGAATGGTGACTATCGAGGTGCTAGCTGGGCTCAAAAAAAAAAAAAAAGGCATGGAAGATATTAGAGAAGCCCTTTCAGGATAAATAAAATCCCTTTCCAGAGAAATAAAAGAAATAAAATCTAACCAAGTTGAAATAAAAAGAGCTATTAATGAGGTGCAATAAAAAATGGAGGCTCTTGGGGGCACCTGGATGGCTCAGTGGGTTAAAGCCTCTGCCTTCGGCTCAGGTCATGATCCCAGGGTCCTGGGATCGAGCCCCGCATCAGTCTCTCTGCTCAGCGGGGAGCCTGCTTCCTCCTCTCTCTCTCTGCCTCTCTGCCTACTTGTGATCTCTGTCTGTCAAGTGGATGAATAAAATCTTTAAAAAAAAAAAATGGAGGCTCTTACTGCTAGGATAAATGAGACAGAAGAGAGAATTAGTGATATAGAAGACCAAATAATGGAGAATAAAGAATCTAAGCAAAAGAGAGACAAACAATTACTGGACCACGAGGGGAGAATTTGAGAGATAAGTGATACCATAAGATGAAACAATGTTAGAATAATTGGGATCCCAGAAGAAGAAGAAAGAGAGAGGGGAGCAGAAGGTATATTGGAGCAAATTACAGAAGAGAATTTCCCTAATTTGGCGAAGGGAACAAGCATCAAAATCCAAGAGGCACAGAGAACCCCTCTCAAAATCAATAAAAATAGGTCCACTCCCCATCATCTAATAGTAAAACTTACAAGTCTTAGGGACAAAGAGAAAATCCTGAAAGTAGCTTGGGACAATAGGTCTATAACATACAATGGTAGAAATATTAGTTTGGCAGCAGACTTATCCACAGAGACCTGGCAGGCCAGAAAGGACTGGCATGATATATTCAGAGAACTAAACTAGAAAATATGCACCCAAGAATACTATATCTAGCTAGGCTGTCATTGAAAATAGGAAAGATATAAAGCTTCCAGGACAAACAAAAACTAAAAGAATTTGCAAATGCCAAACCAGCCCTACAGGAAATACTGAAAGGGGTCCTCTGAGCAAAGAGAGACCCTAAAAGTAACATAGACCAGAAAGGAACAGAGACAATATACAGTAACAATCACCTTATAGGCAATGCAATAGCACTAAATTCATATCTTTCAATAGTTACCCTGAATGTAAATGGGCTAAATGCCCCAATCAAAAGACACAGATTATCAGAATGGATTAAAAAAAACAAAAACAAAAAACAAGACCCATTGATATTCTGTGTACAAGAAACTAATTTTAGACCCAAAGACACCTCCAGATTTAAAGTGAGGGGGTGGAAAACAATTTACCATGCTAATGGACATCAAAAGAAAGCTGGCGTGGTAATCTTTATATCAGATCAATTAAATTTTAAGCCAAGAGATGAGAAAGGACACTATATCATACTTAAAGGGTCAGTCCAACAAGAAGATCTAACAATTTTAAGTATCTATGCCCCTAACCTGAGAGCAGCCAAGTATATAAACCAATTAATAACAAATCAAAGAAACACATCAACAATAATACAATAATAGTAGCAGACTTTAACACCGCCTCACTGAAATGGACAGATCATCTAAGCAAAAGATCAACAAGGAAATAAAGGCTTTAGATGACATACTGGACCAGATGGACATCAGAGATATATTCAGTACATTCCATCCCAAAACAACAGAATACATATTCTTCTCTAGTGCCCATGGAACATTCTCCAGAATAGATCACATCCTGGGTCACAAATCAGTTCTCAACCAGTACCAAATGATTGGGATCATTCCCTGCATATTTTCAGACCACAATGCTCTGAAACTAGAGCTCAATCACAAGAAGAAAGTTGGAAAGACCTACTAAAGAATAAATGAGTCAACCAGGAAATTAAAGAAAAAATTTAAAAATCCATGGAAACAAACGAATTTGAAAACACAACTGTTCAAAATCTTTGGGACACAGCAAAGGTGGTCCTGAGAGGAAAGTATATAGCAATACAAGACTTTCTCAAGAAACAAAAAAGGTCTCAAGTACACAGCCTAACCCTACACCTAAAGGAGCTGGAGAAAGAACAGCAAAGAAAGTCTAAACCCAGAAGGAGAAGAAAAATAGTAAAGATCAGAGCAGAAATCAATGAAATAGAAACCAAAACCACAGCAGAACAAATCAATGAAACTAGGAGCTGGTTCTTTGAAAGAATTAATAAGATTAATAAACCCCTGGTCAGACTTAAAAAAAAAAAAAAAAAAGAGAGAGAGAGAAAGTATTTTATTTGGATAAATAAAATCATGACTGAAAGAAAAGAGATCACAACCAACATCAAAGATACAAAAACAATTATAATAACTTATGAGCAACTATACGCCAACAAATTTGACAATCTGGAAGAAATGGATGCATTCCCAGAGACACATAAACTACCAAAACTGAACCAGGAAGAAACAAAACTGAATAGACCCATAACCACTAAGGAGATTGAAGCAGTCATTAAAAAACTGCCAACAAACAAGAGCCCAGGGCCAGACAGCTTCCCAGGGGAATTCTACCAAACATTTAAAGAAGAATTAATCTTGATGAAGTCCCAAAAGTTCATTTTCTCTTTTGTTTCCTTTGTCTTTGGAGACATATCTTGAAAGAAGTTGCTGTGGCTGATATCGAAGAGGTTACTGCCTATGTTCTCCTCTAGGATTCTGATGGATTCCTGTCTCACATTGAGACCTTTTATCCATTTCGAGTTTATCTTTGTGTACAGTGTAAGAGAGTAGTCGAGTTTCATTCTTCTACATATAGCTGTCCAGTTTTCCCAGCACCATTTATTGGAGAGACTGTCTTTTTTCCACTGTATCTTTTTTCCTGCTTTGTTGAAGATTATTTGACCATAGAGTTGAGGGTCCATATCTGGGCTCTCTATTCTGTTCCACTGGCCTGTGTGTCTGTTTTTATGCCAGTACCATGCTGTCTTGGTGATCACAGCTTTGTAGTAAAGCTTGAAATCAGGTAACGTGATGCCCCCAGTTTTATTTTTGTTTTTCAACATTTCCTTAGTAATTTGGGGTCTCTTCTGATTCCATACAAATTTTAGGATTATTTGCTCCAGCTCTTTGAAAAATACCAGTGGAATTTTGATCGGAATGGCATTAAAAGTATAGGTTGCTCTAGGCAGTAGAGACATGTTAACAATGTTTATTCTTCCAATCCAAGAGCAAGGAAAGGTCTTCCATCTTTTTGTGTCTTCTTCAATTTCTTTCATGAGTGTTCTGTAGTTCCTCGAGTACAGATCCTTTACCTCTTTGGTTAGGTTTATTCCCAGGTATCTTATGGTTCTTGGTGCTATAGTAAATGGAACTGATTCTCTAATTTCCCTTGCTGTATTTTCATTGTTAGTGTATAAGAAAGTCACTGATTTCTGTACATTGACTTTGTATCCTGCCACGTTGCTGAATTGCTGTATGAGTTCTAGTAGTTTGGGGGTGGAGTATTTTGGGTTTCCCATATAAAGAATCATGTCATCTGCGAAGAGAGAGAGTTTGACTTCTTCATTGCCAATTTGGATGCCTTTTATTTCTCTTTGTTGTCTGATTGCTTTTGCTAGTACTTCTAATACTATGTTGAACAAGAGTGGTGAGAGTGGGCATCCTTGTCATGTTCCTGATCTCAACGGGAAGGCTGCAAGATTTTTCCGATTGAGGATGATATTTGCTGTGGGTCTTTCATAGATAGATTTTATGAAGTTCAGGAATGTTCACAAAGAGGCAACCCACGGAATGGGAGAAGATATTTGCAAATGACAGCACAGACAAAAGGTTGATATCCAGGATCTATAAAGAACTCCTCAAACTCAACACACACAAAACAGATAATCACATCAAAAAATGGGCAGAAGATATGAACAGACTCTTCTCCAATGAAAACATACAAATGGCTATCAGACACATGAAAAAATGTTCATCATCACTAGCCATCAGGGAGATTCAAATTAAAACCACATTGAGATACCACCTTACACCAGTTAGAATGGCCAAAATTAGCAAGACGGGAAACAACATGTGTTGGAGAGGATGTGGAGAAAGGGGAACTCTCTTACACTGTTGGTGGGAATGCAAGTTGGTGCAGCCACTTTGGAGAACAGTGTGGAGATTCCTCAAGAGATTACAAATAGAGCTTCCCTATGACCCTGCAATTGCACTACTGGGTATTTAACCCAAAGATACAGATGTAGTGAAAAGAAGGGCCACCTGTACCCCAATGTTTATAGCAGCAATGGCCACAGTCACCAAACTGTGGAAAGAACCAAGATGCCCTTCAGCGGATGAATGGATAAGGAAGATGTGGTCCATATACACTATGGAATATTATGCCTCTATCAGAAAGGATGAATACCGAACTTTTGTAGCAACATGGACGGGACTGGAAGAGATTATGCTGAGTGAAATATGTCAAGCAGAGAGAGTCAACTATCATATGGTTTCACTTATTTGTGGAGCATAACAAATACCATGGAGGACATGGGGAGATGGAGAGGAGAAGGGAGTTGAGGGAAATTGGAAGGGGAGGTGAACCATGAGAGACTATGGACTCTGAAAAACAATCTGAGGGTTTTGAAGGGGCAGGGGGTGGGAGGTTGGGGGAACCAGATGGTGGGTATTAGAGAGGGCATGGATTGCATGGAGCACTGGGTGTGGTGCAAAAACAATGAATACTGTTATGCTGAAAAGAAATAAAAAATTTTTAAAAAAAGAATCCTGGCTGGCTTCTTTGTAGAAATTGGCATACTCAAATAAAAATTCATATGGAAGGTAAGGGACCCAGAATGGCCAAAACAACCTTGAAAAAAAAGGAATAAAATTGTAGAGCTCCAACTTCCAGCTTTAAAACTTAACACACAGTTATAAAGATCAAGACGGTGTGGTCCAGGCATAAGGAGATCAATGGAATTGAATTTGGAATCTAAAATTATACCTATGTATTTATGGTCAACTGAATTTTGATAAGGTTTCCAATACCAATCAATGAAATAAATAATCTTCAATAAATGGTACTGGGACATGTCACATGACCTCAGATTTTACAATAAATTCTTAAATATAACATTAAAACCACAGATGATAAAAAGAAAACTAAAACTGTATATTGTAAATATTAAAAATTTTGTGCTACAAAGAACACTATGAAGAAAGTGAAAAGACACCTACAGAATGGGATAAAAAATCTGCAAATTACATATCTGATTTAAGGGTCTTTTATCTAGAAGATACAGACAACTTTTACAACTCAAAAACAGATGAATAACTGAACTATAAATGGGCAAGAATTTGAATGTACATTTATCTAAAGAAGATATTTGCAAATGACATTACAGATAAAGAGCTGGTATCTAAGACCTATAAAAAACTTTTCTGGCTCCTTGGTGGTTGGCTCAGTTGGTTAACTTAGGTCATGATCCTGGAGTCGTAGGATCAAGTGCCGTATCAGGCTCCCTGCTCAGCAGGGAGTCTGCTTCTCCCTCTGACCCACCCTCCTCTTATGCTCTCTCTTTCTCTCTCTCATAAATAAAATCTTTAAAAGAAAAAAAAACTTCTCAAACTTGGGCACCTGGGTGGCTCAGTAGATGAAGCATCTGCCTTCCACTCAGGTCATGATCCCAGGATCCTAGGATGGAGCCCAGCATTGGGCTCCCTGCTCAGCAGGGGAGCCTGCTTCTCCCTCTCCTGATCTCCCTGCTTGTAAGCTCACTCTCTCTGTATGTGTTTCAAATAAATAAACAAAATCTTTTAAAAGAACTTCTCAAACTCAACACCCAAAAAACAATGAGATACCATGTTACACCAGTTAGAATGGCAAAAATTAACAAGGCACGAAACAACAAATGTTAGTGAGGATGTGGAGAAAGGGGAGCCCTCCTCCTACACTGTTGGTGGGAATGCAAGCTGGTATAGCCACTCTAGAAAACAGTATGGGGTTCCTCAAAAAGTTAAAAATAGAGCTACCCTATGACCCAGTCATTGCACTACTGAGTATTTACCCTGAAGATACAGATGTAGTGAAAAGAAGGGGCACATGCACCCCCATGTTCATAGCAGCAATGTCCACAACAGCCAAACTGTGGAAAGAGCTGAGATGCCCTTCAACAGACAAATGGATAAAGAACATGTGGGATACACACACACACACACACACACACACACACACACACACAATGGAATGTTATTCAGCCATCAAAAAGGATCAATACCCACCATTTGCATCAACATGGATGGAACTGGAGGGGATTATGCTAAATGAAATAAGTCAAGCAGAGAAAGACAATTATCATATGGTTTCACTCGTATGTAGAACATAAGGAATAGCATAGAAGATCACAGAGGAAGGGAGGGAAAATTGAATGTGAAGAAATCAGAGAGGGAGACAACCCATGAGAGACTCTGGTCTTGGGGAATCAAACTGAGAGTTTTAGAGGGGAGGGATTTGGGGGGCTGGGTGAGGCTGGATGGGTATTAAGGAGGGCACATATTGCATGAAGCACTGGCTGTTATACACAAACAATGAATTGTGGAACACTACATAAGGAACTTAGGATGTACTGTATGGTGACTATAAAAAATATTTTTAAAAAAGGATGGGTAGAGACTGGAACCTTCACATTTTACAGGTGGCAATGTAAAAAGGTGTCGCTATTGTGGAAAACAGTTTGGCAGTTACTTATTAAATTAAAAACACTAGACTTCAGCAACACAGCAAGTTATAAAGCAAAGCATTGTACAAACTTAGCAAAGTTACTTTCACAAGTCCACCTCCAAATACACACCCAAAAGAGTTGAAAACAGGTATTCAAGCAAAAACCTGTGCATGAATGTGAATAGCACCACTGTTCACAATAGCCAAGAGTTGGAAACAACCCAAATGTCCATCAAATGATAAAAGGACAAACAAAATGCAGAATGTCCATACAATGGAATATTGTTCTGTCATAAAAAGAAAGTTCTGATGGATGGTGCAACATGGATGAACCTTGAAAACATTATGCTAATGAAGGAAGGCAGCCAGAAAGATCACAGATTATATGATTCTATCTGTATGAAGAGTCCAGAAGAGATTAATCTGTCAAGACAGAAAGTAGATTAGTGGTTGTTTAGGGCTAAGAGAAGTGGGTAGTGATAGTAAAACAATAAAGTACAGAATTTCTGTGTTGACAACAATATTCCAACTATTGACTGCAGTAGAAGTTGTTCATATCTTTGAAGGCACTAAGCAGAATTTTCAGATTCCTTGAATCATAACAGATATACAGCACTGTTTATGATAAGGTATACTGCATACACTTGACATACATATATAAAATGATTACAATAAGATTAGTTAACATCCATCATCTCATATAGTTATAAAAACAAAATTTTCTGCCATTATGATGAGAACTTCTACAGTCTACTCTCTTGGAAATCTACAAACACATTAGACAGCAGAGCTAACTATAGTCACCACGTTGTGTTTACAGTCCAGTACTCATCTATCTTATAACTGAAAGTGTGCAACTTTGGTCACCTTCATTCAAGTACCCCACAACCCCTGCCTCTGATAACCACAAATCTGATCTCCTTTTTTTTTAATTTTAATTTTATTTTTTATAAACATATATTTTTATCCCCAGGGGTACAGGTCTGTGAATCGCCAGGTTTACACACTTCACAGCACTCACCATAGCACATACCCTCCCCAATGTCCATAACCCCACCCCCCCTCTCCCAAACCCCTTCCCCCATCAACCCTCAGTTTGTTTTGTGAGATTAAGAGTCACTTATGGTTTGTCTCCCTCCCAATCCCATCTTGTTTCATTTACTCTTCTCCTACCCCCTTAACCCCCCATGTTGCATCTCCTCTCCCTCATATCAGGGAGATCATATGATAGCGGTACAAGCCTTTCTCAAGAAACAAGAAAGGTCTCAGGTACACAATCTAACCCTACACCTAAAGGAGCTGGAGAAAGAACAAGAAAGGAACCCTAAACCCAGCAGGAGAAGAGAAATCATAAAGATCAGAGCAGAAATCAATGAAATAGAAACCAAAAAAACAATAGAACAAATCAACGAAACTAGGAGCTGGTTCTTTGAAAGAATTAATAAGATTGATAAACCCCTGGCCAGACTTATCAAAAAGAAAAGAGAGAGGACCCAAATAAATAAAATCATGAAGGAAAGAGGAGAGATCACAACCAACACCAAAGAAATACAGACAATTATAAGAACATACTATGAGCAACTCTACGCCAACAAATTTGACAATCTGGAAGAAATGGATGCATTCCTAGAGACATATAAACTACCACAACTGAACCAGGAAGAAATAGAAAGCCTCAGACCCATAAGCAGTAAGGAGATTGAAACAGTCATCAAAAATCTCCAAACAAACAAAAGCCCGGGGCCAGATGGCTTCCCGGGGGAATTCTACCAAACATTTAAAGAAGAACTAATTCCTATTCTCCTGAAACTGTTCCAAAACATAGAAATGGAAGGAAAACTTCCAAACTCATTTTATGAGGCCAGCATCACCTTGATCCCAAAACCAGACAAGGATCCCATCAAAAAAGAGAACTACAGACCAATATCCTTGATGAACACAGATGCAAAAGTTCTCGCCAAAATACTAGCCAATAGGATTCAACAGTACATTAAAAGGATTATTCACCACGACCAAGTGGGATTTATTCCAGGGCTGCAAGGTTGGTTCAACATCCGCAAATCAATCAATGTGATACAACACATTAATAAAAGAAAGAACAAGAACCATATGATACTCTCCATAGATGCTGAAAAAGCATTTGACAAAGTACAGCATCCCTTCCTGCTCAAAACTCTTCAAAGTGGAGGGATAGAGGGCACATACCTCAATATTATCAAAGCCATCTATGAAAAACCCACCGCAAATACCATTCTCAATGGAGAAAAACTGAAAGCTTTTCCGCTAAGGTCAGGAACACGGCAGGGATGTCCGTTATCACTACTGCTATTCAACATAGTACTAGAAGTCCTAGCCTCAGTGATCTCCTTTTTGTAGGACTTGGTTTCTTGTACTGTTTTTTTATTCCACATGTAATTGAGGTCATACAGTATTTGTCTTTCTCTGATTCATTTCATTTATTGTAATGCCCTTGGAATCCATCCATGTTGTCCAAATACAGAATGTCTTTCCATTTTTATGGCTAAATAAGATTCCATGGTATATACATACCACATTTTCATTATCCGTTCCTTGGATGATGAACACTCAGGCTGTAAAACTGAACTGTACATTTTAAAAGAGGGACATATATGTTAGATGAAGTTATATCTCAGCAAAATTGGTGTAGAAAGGTAGGAAGGGAAAAAGTGAGGGAGGAAAGAAAGAAGGGAAAAGGGGGAAGGAAGGAAAAAGAAAACTAGTATTGTACATACATAATGAGAAGAAAAATGGATCAAGGAAATCAAATTTTAAGAGCTTCTTAGTATTTTCCACGAAGGGATCCTGTGGGTTGTTGAGGGAATCAATGTTCACTCCAAACGATGTGCTGGTAATCACATCCATGCTGTAGGCCCCAAAGATGCTGTGACAGAAAGAAAAAACATGTGTAATTAAAATCACCACCTCTTAACTATCTTAATCCAACACATGCAGCAAAAAGTACACGTAGATTCCAATGTCCAGACAAGACAAATGTCACACATTCAGAACCATCTTCTGCATCATCTGAAGAGTCTAGGTGCCATCACACTCACTCATGAGGTGCTTGTGAGGTGCCAGTGATGCAGCTGGCCTTGTGCTAGGGGTGATGGGGACACTGTGACATGTTAGACACACCTCTGAGCTAAAGGAGCTCAGTCATGGAGGGATAGAGACCCAAAGTTGGACAAATTACAGTAGCGTGTTTTGACTATGGGCAGCAGAAGGTGGATAGGCACTGTGTCTGAGCAGGACAAATGGTGGGATAATTAATTCTTCCTCATGGAGTCACAAACCGTGAAACTGATCTGGATCTTCTCTCACCACAGTGTCTGTGCTCAGAGCTGACTCCTCTTCAGCACATTACAAAACATCAATACCCTGTCCTGCACTGCCAGGATGATAATCCCTTCTTCTCTACACCCTGGCTAAGTGTCCTGAAAGACCCACTCTGTCTCATCTTCATCGATCTGAGATTGTCCTGAGGACTCATTCATTTTTAGAAAATGTAAGAACTAAGAATGTTTATACTTTAAAAATATATATTAAGTCACACCAAATTTGATTTTGGGGATTCCATAGCTAAGTGACCACATGCCAATAGTTTTCCTAGGACAATCCCAATGTACATCTGTTCATCCTACATAATTTAAAATATCCCAAGTTGGGAAAAAATAAATAAATATTTTTATTTTATGTATATTATATGTGTATGCATGTGTGTATACACACACACACACACACACACACACATATATATAAACACATACACACATATAGTGTCACCCTCCCATTACATGAGCAGGGCCTTCTCTTTTTCGAGATTGAAAGAAGGACAGCTAGTCAGGAGAATTAATATTTAGTGTTTTGCTAATATCCTCAACAAAATCAAGAAGGGTCTTAAGTTGTTCCAAGTTCCACATATTAATGTTCTTGCTCCACCCAGTGCCCATCAATATGTACCAAGTACCTTCCCCTCCCACCATACATACCCTCTACACTCAAAGATTTAGTACATTTTTTTTTTCCAATCATGTATTGTTGTCTTCCAGAATATCCAAGGTGACAGTTAAGCAGATAAATTAATACTGCCTCATATACACTAAAGGAGACCCTTTATCTTCTGACTGTCCTGCCTTTTTAGGTGAGCTACCTTCTCTTGGCTGGCCCACTGGAGTTGTAACACCACACGCATACTTCAGCTGTTTCACTGGAGTGACTCAACAGTGGCAGTTGGCTCTGTGGCAGCAGCTGGAAAATGTCATGACAGAGCTGGAATCCCAGCAGCTGCACTCCTACTTACTCTTTCAAGTTGATAGGCTTGCCTTTCTCAGCCTCCTTCCTCACATTCTTCACCAACACATCTCCATATTGGCCAATGATGGAGAACATCTACACACAAAATACAACACCACCTGAAGTTAAATCTGAGAATCAAGTCCTAGAATGATGTGGCTCTCACAAGCATGGAGCAGTGATTTGTAATAACAAATCTTATCATGTCTCTTATAGGACATAAAAAGACCATTGTTATGAAGCCCAAATTCCGCAGACTTCCCCTTAGAGATGGACTATGACTGTATTTCCTACCTGCTCCCAGATGTATTCCTTAACGTTCTAATTGAACGTCTTCTTTTCTTACCTCCTTGAGCTTTCCACTAGTGAAAGTAGGGGACAACAATGTTCGCATCCTCTTCCATTCTTCATCCTCAGACAAAGAGATTGCACTTTTCATAAATCCCACTGGACCAAGAGCCTAGAGTCAAAGAAAAACACAATTTGCCCTACATAAGTTTTGGAGGTCTCAAAGGTTGTGGAAAATTTGTTAAACAGGCAGAAATTATTCAACAAGTATTTCATGATCATCAACTTATTTGTAGGCCCTATGGTAGGTGATCAACAGATACTTATCCCAAAAGCCTAGCTTTCTGCAAGGCTGAGGACACATCCAGCCACCTGCTGTGCTTTCCAGCCTTTATATTCCATCTTCATTTCAGCGTATATGTTGTATGAGAGAATTTGTCAGGGAAACTAATCCTCCAGGGGAATACACAGGATTACCACCTAGTACATTCTCTTAAACTGTGCAGAGTAGATTGGATTGGTGGAAGGCAGCCAAATAGCCTGGCAAACTGTATGTTGCCTCAGACCAGTTCTACCTTTTTCATATATCCACAGCATATGAAACTCAAAAACTGGATGTCTTGATATGGTGATTTTAAAAAAATGCATTGTAGTTAACTCTAAAAAGATTAGGAATCTGTTTGCTTTTGTGAAGAAATGGTACAGTAACATGGAAATCTCTTCCCCCTGTATTTTCCCCAAACGAACATAAGAAATAAGAGAGAAATGACTCTATTTCTCATCTTGGGATTGATCTAGCAAGCCAATCAGTTTGAATATTTCTTCTATTTTCTAAAACTATATTTTGTTTTAAAATAGATATCTCCATGGCTAAAGTTAACAACTCAGGGAACAACAAGTGTTGGCAAGGATACAGAGAAAGGGAACACTCTTACACTATTGGTAGAAATGCAGACTGGTGCACCACTCTGGAAAACAGTATGGAGGCTCCTCAAAAACTTAAAAATAGAGCTATCCTATGACCCTGCAATTGGACTACTAGGTATTTATCAGAAGGATACAAACACATGCACCCCAATGATTATAGCAGCAATGTGCACAATTGCCAAAATACAGAAAGAGCCCAGATGTCCATTGACAGTGGAATGGATAACAAAGACATGGTGTGTGTGTCTGTATATATCTATATCATATACATGGAATATTATTTAGCCATCAAAAGAAATAATATTGTGCCATTTGCAACAACATAGAAGGAACTGGAGGGCATTATGCTAAGGGAAATAAGTTAATCAGAGAAAGCTAATTATGTGATTTCACTCATACATGAAATTTAAGAAACAAAACAGATGAACATAGAAGGGAAGGAAAAATACAATAAGATAAAAACAGAGATGGAGGCAAACCATAAGACACTCTTTAACTATAGGGAACAGACTGGAAGTTGCTGGTGGGGAGGGGGATGGGGGGATGGGGTAACTAGATGATGGGCATTAAGTAATGAAGTAATGAGCACTGGGTGTTGTATGCAACTGATGAATCACTGAATTCTACCTCTGAAACTAATAATACAGTATATGTTAATTAATTGAATTTAAATTTTAAATTTTTTAATAAAAATAAAATGGATATTTCTAACACCATTTCATGATAAAAACTCACAAACTAAGAAGAAACAGAAAGTTCCTCAACTTAATAACAAGCATCTAAAAACCTTACAGCTAACATCACCTCAGTGAGGAAAAACTGATGTTATATCATTAAGATGATGAAACAGGACACTTCAGCCTCTGTCATCCCACAAATAACAACAATCAGACAGCTATCCAGAAACAAAAATAGGCTCAAGGGCTTAGGAGTCTATTTAAGAAGCTTCAACAACACAGCGGAGCAAAACTCCTGAGAATAACTGTACAAGAAAAGTGGGGAGAAGAGCTTTATTTTGCCTGCATCACCCCATGACCCAGGCCAGCGCTGCTCAGCACCAAGAGGACACCTTCTGAACTGAGATAGTTCCCCTTCCTGGGGAAAAGCAGAAGGGTGAGCAACCATTAGCCCTATCCCCTTCAGGGCATGGCACAAATGACCTGTTTTGGTTTCAAACCTCCCAGAGACTGGCATGGCTGACACAGCTAGACACAGCTAAGAACAAAGAAGGGCAGGACTAGTATCGGTTAAGTGGAAGGAGTGACCATGCTTCTCTGTGTCCTGCTCTGCAGAAGTCTCTAGAACGCTTTGCTGCTGAGATGAACAGTTGGCCCAGCACTGTGTACTCTCTAAGATTTTGCTGCTGATAGTCCCAGAGGTTTTCACACTTGCAGACTCAAGGTGCCAGAGTCCTGCTGTGTCCCATCTGCACTCACACGAGTTGCCTCAGCCAGTGCCACCCCCAACACTGTGAGCCCCAAATCTACCCACCAGCCAGTCTTTGCCTTTATGGGTGGGCATATGGACACCAGCCCAAGCCCCAGCAGTTTCTGGGCCTGAGGCCAGGCCTGACTCCTGTCGCTGGACTGCACTGACACCTGAGATCACAGCTAAACCCTGGAGATGCACACCTACACACTGCCAGCCTGACCTCTAGTTATGAGCCCCACTGCTATGCATGCAGTACTGGCTAGCCCTGAAGCCACGTGAGTGCACACAGACAGCTCAGGAACTCAAAGCTACCTGTGTGCACACAGTTGGTACAGCCCCCACCACTGGCACTAGCTCTGTTTGGGGCATGAGCCTGCTTTCAGCCCTCCAGATGAGTGTGTGCATAGCACCAACTCTGGCCACCATTCTCCTTCCCCAGTCTCCTGGCGCTGGATCTGGGGTGCTGCTGAAGACCCTAACTGCCACCACAGCCACAAAGAACCCTCCTCTGCTCTTGCTGCCAAGGATCATGCAGTTGCTCAAGGTGTGGCACCCAAATGCATGAACCAACCATGCCCTCCTGGATTATTTTAAATTATCCAGTCAGAGTGGGGAACAAAAATGAAAAGAATTGGGGAAAAAGCCTACAGGACTTACAGGACACCATCAAGTGAAACAACATTCATATTATGGGAGTCCCAGTAGGGACTTCCCCCAGTAGGGAAATCTTACTAAAATAAACAATGGCTGAAAATTTCTCAAACCTAGAGAAATGTATGGAAATCTTGGGTCATGAGGCTTAAAGTCCCCAATAAGACTGAATCTGAAAAGGACTTCTCCAAGAGACATTATAATAAAACTGTCAAAAATTAAACCCAAAGCAAAAGTCTTGAAAGCAGCAAGAGAAAAGAAACTCATCACATACAAGGGAACACCATGGGGCTATCAGTGGAATCCCCAGTGGAAATCATGAAAGGCAGAAGACAGTGGATGATTTATTTGAAATGCTGAAAAAAATCCCAACTAAGAATACCTTACCCAGAGAAACAAGACTTTCAGAAATGTGAGAGTGATAAAAACATTTCCAGACAAACGAAAGTGGACAGAATTCATTACCACTAAGCCTGCCTTACAAGAAATACTAAAGGGAGTCCTTCGAGCTGAAAAACAAAAGGGCAGTTAGTAGTAACATGAAATCACATGAAAGTATAAATCTCTCTGGTAAATATAAATGCATAAATTCAGAATACAGTGGTATTGTACCGGCAATATACAAATTACTTATAACTCTAGTGAAAGTTTAAAACACAAATAATTTTTAAAACTACAGTTAAAAGAATTTGTTAAATACATGATATAAGATATGTAAATTGTGACATCAAAAACATAAAATTGGTGGGGGAGGAATAAAAGCATTGAGTTTGGAAATAAACATGTTGAATTCTTATCCACTTAAAACAGACTACTATATTTAGAAGATATTTTATGTAAACCTCCTGGTAACTGCAAAACAAAAACATAGAGTAGATAAAAGATAAAGAAGGAAAAAAAATCAAAGCATACCACTGTAAAAAAAAACGTGAAAGTAAAAAAGAAAGATATGTACTAGGAATAATTGATCTATGAAACACCTGGACTAACAAATGACAATAGTAAATCCTTATCAATAATTACTTTAAATGTAAAGGGAATGATGAATGGATAAAGACAATAAAATATTACTTGGCCTTAAAAAGGAAGGAAATCCTGCCATTTCCAAGCATGGATGAACCTGGACAACAGGGACAACACGCTAAGGGCACTAAACCAGATACAGAAGGACAGGATTTGCAAGATCTCAATTATAAGTGGAATCTAGAAAAATAAAGTCAAGCACAGTAACAAATAGTGGAATGGTAGTTATCAGGAGCAAAAGAAAGATAGAAATCAAATGGTACAAACTTTTGTTAATGAGATGAAAAAGTTCTGGAGACTGAATATACTATATGGTGATTATAATTATTAATACTATACTATACATTTGAAATTTGCTTTCTTCATTAGTTTTTGATGTAGTGTTCTATAATTCATTGTTCTTTTTTTTTTTTAATTTCTTTTCAGTGCAACAGTATTCATTGTTTTTTGCACCACACCCAGTGCTCCACGCATTCATTGTTCTTAACACAAACACACACACATACACAAAGAAACTCTGGGTGAGGATAGATATTAATTCATTTGTTATAATCACTTCACAATGTATACATAAATCAAAACATCACACTTAAATATATACAGTTTTCATTATAAAAAATGTATGTATAAATATTTAAATGGTGAAAGACTGAATGCTTGCCCCTAACATCAGGAACAAGACAAAATGTGTACTCTCACCACTCTTATTTAACATCTTACTAGAAATCCTAGCTAGTGCAATAATATAAAACAAAGAAATAAAGTCGTAAGATTGGAAAGATAAAAATAGGAGCATCCCTATTTCAGGTTTCGTAATTGTCAATGTAGAAAATCTTGAGGAACATAAAAAGAACACTTCTGCATCTAATAAATGAGCTAAGCTAGGTTACAGGAAATAAGATCAACACCAAAAATCAACCACATTTCTATATAATAAGAACATGTCAAAACACATTAAAAACACCATAACAATTATAATCACACAAAGAAGGTGAAATACTTTAGATGTATATTTAACAAAACATATATGGTTTTCCAGTGCTAAGAACTAAATGTGGGTGAAAAGAATCAAAGAAAACCTAAATAAACACATATTGCATTCATACACTGAAAGATGTGACTTAGTAAAGATAGAGATTTTCTGCATACTGATCGATAGGTTTAAATCATGTCTTTAAAAATCCTCGCAAATATTATGTAAACATAGATAAGTTAATTCTAAATTTGTATGGGAAGGCAAAGGAGTTAAAATACCTAAAACAATTTCAACAAAAAAATAAAATGGGAGGAATCATTGTTCTTGATGTTGACTTACTGTATGGCCACAGTAATCGAGAGAGCCTGGCATTGATGGAGAGAGAGATACAGAGATCAATGAACAGAACAGAGAATGAGAAATAGACACACACACACACACACACACACACACACACACACACATGCCCAACTCAATTCTGATACTGGTACAAAAGCAATTCAATGGAGGAAGTACAGTATTTTCACAAACGGTGCTGGAGCAATTAGACATCCATAGGCCAAACATGAAGATCTTTCACTTAAACAACAGACCTCACAATTAACACTTAAAATTAACACAAAATGGATCACAGACTTAAATGTCAAAGTTATAACTATGTAAGATGTACATTATAACTACTTAAATGTAAAACAAAAAAATAACTACTTGGAGAAAATCCTTGGGAATTAGGGTAGGTAAAGATTTTTCAAACTTGATGCCAAAGTCACAATCCATAAAAGGATAAAAGGATAACCTGGCCTTATCAAAATAAAAAAAATGTTTGCTCTGCTGAAGATCCTGAGACAAGGAAGAGAGAAGCTACACACCATGCCTGTAAAAGAATACTAAGGAGACTTTTTGGTAATGGAACAGCTCCATAACATCATTGGGTTCCTAGATACACAAATCTACATAATCTACATGTAAGATAAACGTTCAGAGAACAACACACCCACACCCACACACACAAGTGCATATAAAACTGTTGAACTCTGGGGGCGCCTGAGTGGCTCAGTCATTAAGTGTCTGCCTTTGGCTCAGGTCATGGTCCCAGGGTCCTGGGATCACGTCCTGCATTGGGCTCCCTGCTTGGTGGGAAGACTGCTTCTCCCTCTCCCACTCCCCCTGTTTGTGTTCTATCTCTCACTGTCTCTCTGTCAAATAAATAAATAAAAATCTTCTTTTAAAAGGTTGAAATCTAAGTTCTGTGACTAGAACCAATGTCAAACTCCGCTTGGACACTGTACTATAATTAAGCAAGATATTACCTTAGAGGAAACAGCTTGAAGGTTACATGACATGGGACCTCCTGTTACAACTTTCTGTGAATCTCCTCTTATTTAAAAAAATGTTTTATAAATAAATAAATATGTAAATTTAAAATAAATCCACACTTACCCGCCGGTTTGTGAAGACAGAGTAACATTCTTTCACTAGTACTGTTTTGATCATGTCCGGATCCGTGATAACCAACACAGGCTGTCGCCCATCATAAATCCTGTGTGGGGGAAAATAGACCTGATCACACTTAACATGACAGTTTTTACAGCTGCAGCCATGCCTGGAAGTCCAGACTTTTATCCCGATGGTACCTAATCCATTCTCTGAGATCATGGTTAGAAATACCACTACAATAGTTATTAAGTTTAGATGTGTACATGGGTATTTCCTAGTCCATTTTCCATAATTTTTATATGTTTAAAATCCATCAAATATTTTAGAAGTATTTCAAACATTGCAAACAATTTATGTATATTATCAAAAAGGAAGTTAGGTTAGCATAGTACTAGAAGTCCTAGCAACAGCAAACAGAAAACAACAAAAATAAATAAATAAAAGGTATTCGAATTGGCAAAGAAGAAGTTCAAACTCTCCTTGCAGATGACATGATATTTTATATGGAAAACCCAAAAGACTCCACCCCCAAACTACTAGAACTTATACAGCAATTCAGTAATATGGCAGGATACAAAATCAGTGTGCAGAAACCAGTTGCCTTCTTATACACTAACAATGAAAATATAGAAAGGGAAATTAGAGAATCGATTCCATTTACTACAGCACCAAGAACCATAAGATAACGCAGGAATAAACTTAACCAAAGAGGTAAAGGATCTGTACTTGAGGAGCTACAGAACATTCATGAAAGAAATTGAAGAAGACACAAAAAGATGGAAAAGCATTCCATGCTGGTGGATCCGAAGGATAAACATTGTTAAAATGTCTATACTGCCTAGAGCAATCTATACTTTCAATGCCATCCTGATCAAAATTCCAGCATTTTTCAAAAAACTGGGACAAACAATCTTAAAATTTGTGTGGAACCAGAAGAGACCTCAAATTGCTAAGGAAATGTTGAAAAAGAAAAATAAAACTGGGGCATCACGTTACCTGATTTCAAGCTTTACTACAAAGCTGTGATCACCAAGACAGCATGGTTCTGGCACAAAAACAGACACATACACAAGTGGAAAAGAGCAGAGACCCCAGATATGGACCCACAACTCTATGGTCAAATAATCTTTGACAAAGCAGGAAAAAATATCCAGTGGAAAAAAGAGTCTCTTCGATAAATGGTGCTGGAAAAATTGGACAGCTATGTATAGAAGAATGAAACTTGACCATTCTCTTACATCATACACAAAGATAAACTCAAAATGGATAAAAGACCTCAACATGAGACAGGAATCCATCAGAATCCTAGAGGAGAACATAGGCAGTAACCTCTTCAACATCGGCCACAGCAACTTCTTTCAAGACACGTGTCCAAAGGCAAAGGAAACAAAAGCGAAAATGAACTTTTGGGACTTCATCAAGATCAAAAGCTTCTGCACAGCAAAGGAAACAGTCAACAAAACAAAGAGCAACCCATGGAATGGGAGACGATATTCACAAATGACACTATAGACAAAGGGCTGTTATCCAAAATCTATAAAGAACTCCTCAAACTCAACACACAAAAAACAGATAATCACATCAAAAAAATGGGCAGAAGACATGAACAGACACTTCTCCAAAGACATACAAATGACTACCAGACACGTGAAAAAATGTCCATCATCATTAGCCATCAGGGAGATTCCAATCAAAATCACACTGAAATACCACCTTATACCAGTTAGAATGGCCGAAATCAACAAGACAGTAAACAACAAGTATAGTTGGTGAGGATGTGGAGAAAGGGGAACGCTCTTACACTGTTGGTGGGAATGCAAGTTGGTGCAGCCACTTTGGAAAACAGTGTGGAGATTCCTTAAGAAATTAAAAATCGAGCTACCTTATGACCCTGCAATTGTACTACTGGGTATTTACCCCAAAGATACAGGTGTAGGGAAAAGAAGGGCCATCTGTAC
Source organism: Enhydra lutris kenyoni (assembly GCF_002288905.1). Classification (NCBI taxonomy): domain Eukaryota; kingdom Metazoa; phylum Chordata; class Mammalia; order Carnivora; family Mustelidae; genus Enhydra; species Enhydra lutris. The sequence continues at coordinate 49,630,538 of NW_019154097.1, forward strand.
CCCAATGTTCATAGCAGCAATGGCCACAGTCACCAAACTGGAAAGAGCCAAGATGCCCTTCAACAGACTAATGGATAAAGAAGATATGGTCCATATATACAATGGAGTATTACACCTCCATCAGAAAGGATGAATATCCAACTTTTGTATCAGCATGGACGGGACTAGAAGAGATTATGTTCAGTGAAATAAATCAAGGAGAGAAAGTCAATTATCATATAGTTTCACTTACTTGTGGAGCATAAGGAATAACATGGAGGACACTGGGAGATGGAGAGGAGAAGTATAGTTGGGGGAAATTGGAGGGGGAGACGAAGCACAAGAGACTGTGGACTCTGAGAAACAAATAGGGTTTTGGAAGGGAGGAAGGTGGGGGGTTGGGTGAGCCTGGTGGTGGGTAGTAAGGAGGGCACATATTGCATGGAGTACTGGGTGTGGTGCATAAACAATGAATCTTGGAATACTGAAAAAAATCATAAAATAAAATTACAAAAAAAAAAGGAAGTTAGGTTGGTAAATAACTGAAGGCAAGTAACTTATCTAAGAACAAAACAATAATGGAGAGTCTGCCCACCCAGTCACTACAAATTATAATTTTGAAGATATATCAAACACATGAAATGCATAGGAGAGAATATCAGATGAAAATTGTAGACACAATGATCAGAAATATGCAAATAAAGACTTGGAATGCTTAAAAAGTGATGGCAAAATTATCAATTATTTCTTTGCCCTATTTACTAAATTTCCTAGTTACACTCTAAAAGAAATATTATTTTAAATATTATAGAGGTCCTTGATAGCATTAGGTCAGAAAACTTTGAAACAAAAAGAGAGAGAGAGAGAATAAAGACATACAGAGAAACATGTATAATTCATTTAGACATATTTTCTATTATATATATTTATTCTTATATGTGGGTCCCAAGTTGAGTTTCTTGGGCTTTGTATAGGTGACATTCCTAAGCAGCAGAGCATGCCCACTTTTGCACATATCTCATACAAAGCTGACTCTTCATGTGTGATCCATCCTTATCAGCCTGACCTCATGACTATCAGTATGGCCTGTTAATGAGAATCTGTCACCAGCATGAGGTTTACTTTAAGCTTAATTACATCACCATTTGGCATCTTGTTTTCCATAATAAATCATTTGCATTTACTAGAACAAAATGAAAGATTTCCCAAAAGTCCTCTATTTTCTTTTGACATCACAGAGAAATATCAGATGATTCTTCAATCACATCTAAAAATGGATGGCATGAAATGCTACCCATCTCCAGAAAGTATTCTAAAATGCAAAAGCTTTCAGTGGGAGTCATGTACACTTAGCGTTGAAGCAGTGATAGAAGTTAATGAGGTGGCACTCAGGTCTGCTCTTCCAGCAGCCTGATCATATTTCTTGGATGATTCCCCTTGTCCCATCCTATTTGTTCAAAAACACCAGGGTGGACAAAGGACAGTGCTTTTGTGTTACCATATATATTCATGATCTCACATGGCCTTAATATTGCTTCCACTACTAGTTAGTTCAATTGAGATTCCTGGGACCCACCCCACATCCTCCAGATTCAGTGTTCCTGGGGGATGGGGCTAAAGAATCTGCATTTTTAACAAGTTCTCCCAGGTGGTTCTTATCCACAGCCAACCATGAGAACCATGTACTAAGGGCAGAACTGAAGCCCACGATATAAGACTGGCTCCATCCAGAGCTGACCAGGACTGAATGTGGGAAGGGGCAGTGAAGTTGAACCACTGGTTATCCAGAGATCTGGGTTCTTTCTATGCCACCATATTGCTTATGGGCCAAAGCAACTCAGCAGAGTCCTATGGCTTCTGAGGATGTGACCAGAGAAGATAAGGAGGTACGGAGGGGTACAACACTGGCTGTGAGCAGCCCAGCACCATGTATAACTCTCCAGACCCAATTCATACTTAGACCTGCACACCTGGTGACACATGAGATCCCAGAAATCAGAGGTTCCAGAAGCTTTACTACAGCGGGCTTCATCCCAAAGGGCTCTTGACTGAGACTGTTAACACCATGGGGGCTTCATCATAATGAGCCTATCCAATGGAAGTTTCCAGAATACTCACCCCCATGTTCTTCCATACTTTCTAAAACATTCCATGTCAAAAACAGAAACACCCTGCAAGAAGAAATGAAACACATTACTAAACTAAATGTACTGAGTCCTACCTCTAATAGGGACAAAAATGACCCAGACCGCATGAAATGCAGCTTACTACCTCTCACTGGCAGTGAGAAGGAAGCTCTTATTCACAGGTGTCTTAGTGGAAAGGAGAGAAAACAAGAAGATATTGAAATGGAGAAATTCAAGTCCCTCTTGAATCCCCTTCAAGTGTTGCAGACACTGAACAACTCACCCTCTCTGTCAAGGCTACAAAACCTCTGTATTTCTCGCATGTTTGGCTTGTACATGTGTTGTCTCTAAATCTCAGAACCCTCTGAATTATTACCTCAGGGCCATGTGGGAAAACAAGAGCTGAGGGAACGTCAGCATGGCCTGCACACTCTGAACCCCCAGTCAGCATCCTGTTCATTGATCTCAAGAGCACAACTAAAATTCCAATGGATTTAGGAAATTAAGACACCAGTGACCTCTTTTCATCTAGCAAATTTACATAACTCTAAACATGTTTGTTGAGTGAGAAAGTGAGAGATGAGTGAATGAATGATAAGGCAGCCTCACCTTTCACTCATCCAGCTCCACACAGAAAGGGGGGACCAGGCCACCACTCCACAAGGGGGAGAACAAATTAGAAAACTTGATAGGAGTTTCCAGTTTTGTCACTTAAAAAACAATAAAACTTCCTGTCCTAAGCTTCAGCTGTGATTTTGATGTTCTTTTTTTTTTTTTAAGATTTTATTTATTTATTTGACAGACAGAAATCACAAGTAGGTGGAGAGGCAGGCAGAGAGAGAGGAGAAAGCAAGCTCCCCGCTGAGCAGAGAGCCCGACGCGGGGCTCGATCCCAGGACCCTGGGATCATGACCTGAGCCGAAGGCAGAGGCTTTAACCCACTGAGCCACCCAGGCGCCCCTGATTTTGATGTTCTAATCATGCAAAACAGGGTCCCAGAAATGTGGATCTTGGGGTGCTAGTACTAAGGAGTTGATCTTGGGGTGCTGGCACTAAGAAGTTGATCTGAGAAAAGTGGAAAGGAATTACTGCTTCTTTGGAGAGAAAAAGTCCGGGAAGTTATTAGATGATAATTGGGCACTGAGGGTCTCAGTGGGGAGAAGTGGGATCTGAGAAAAAAGCCTCAGGTCTGGGCAAAAGGAACTCCACAGCAGAGAGCAGCCTGCACATGAGACTGCCAGCTCGCCCTAAGATGTGAGCTCCTAACCTTCTGTTAAGGGGCCAGGCCTTGGACAAGGCATAGAAGCTAGATGAGTCACAATGGCTCCACCAACATCAGTCTGTGTATCTGTTAGTATATCCCACTCAGTACAGTAATTTCTTAGTAATTTTTTCAGAGCATCTCTTTTCTAGTGATTTTGTATGAATGGTCTATGTTTGTGTGAAAACAACACATGCATACACACAACTCAATCAAATGTTAAAATCTGAAGTCAGTAGACAAGCACCACCCTCCCTCTCTGCTCAACTCACCCAGAAGGGGCTCACAATGAAGGTAGAGAAGTAAAGCAGAGAGCTCTGGGTCAACCTCTCAAATCCCCAAAGATGTCACCATTAGCAATGGGTGAGTTAGAGCTTGGAAATAACTCTGGGGGGCTGGCAATTCTTGAGACGGTTCAAGTGTGTGCACATCCCCAAAGGTGAATTTGGGCTGCCCAATAAAACGAAGTTCCAGAGCTATTCAGCAAAACAAAATGTTGTCCAGAGCTTGTACGATGAACAGAAAAGTCTGACTCTAGCATACACAGCTTAATGGACCACTAGCATGGACCCCCTTGATACTTTTCTCTTCGTACCAAGTATGGTGGTACCTTCCCAGGAATCTGCACCTGCAGGAAATAAAAGCTTCTTCTCAATGCTCACAAGCTAGAACAGTAAGCCCTGAGTTGAAGCAGCTAAAGAGCTGGGCTGCCCACTGAGGCAAACTCTGAGACTCCTAACAGCAGAGAATAGAGCCCTCAGGTAGACCTGGCCATGTGTTGGGTGGAGCCTATGACATCACTTCTGGGAAGTCTAAAACCTAAGCACTTCTCCTGAGGAGGAGCATTTTTACAATGAAACTAAGCTGGGATTTGCGACCATAAGAAGCAGAAGAGGGAGCTCAAACAACACTCACCTTAAGGTAGGCCAGAGCAGTTCCCACAAAAGGCAGAGGTTTTGGCCCAGGAATTCCCAGCCTCTTAAAAAGTCCATGTGTGGAGGTCCCATATCTATAAAGTGAAAGAAAAGGCCAGGTCACAGGGATAATGTAATAAGTGCTGGGGCTGGTCAGTCACTGACACAAAATGAACAGGTAAGAGGAGAGGTAACATACAGGCAAGAAATGATAACAGCAATTCCAATGGCAATAATTATATTCACTCATCATCTGCTTTTCCACCTCCACTAGGCCTCACAAAAAGTAAGGATGATTAGCTAAGAGCAGCTGAAATCTTCACAGTTCCAACCCTAAAGTGAAGACTAGGTAAGTGTTTCCATACTTGAGAACTCCTGGAAGGTTCATGCTGATTTCTTCCAGGAAATTCACTCATGCTTATTCAGCAAATGACTCTTCCATGATTTGGGAGATTCTCATTCTAGATGGAAAGAGGAAAGACTGTTTCTCTCTTCTGATAAGGAGATTTTATTTAATTGCATCCACTTAAGAGCTGAGAGTTACTGAGAACTTAGAATGATAATGTTCATACAGTTTGCTCAGAGACTTTTGTGTTTTTCCTTCCTTATGAACCCTGTTTTTTGTGAGAAATGGTCCTTCTTATATCTATCTTCATAAGGAGGGTTTGAGCAAGACAGTATTCTTATTGATATACAATGAAAACTGTGTCCAAGGCTCTACTGGCCTCATTGAAAAGTGAGATGCTTTCAGCACGGTCCTATTCTGTTGTCAGGCACTCTGGTTCTCTTGAGCTGCAGAGAAGGAGGACTGACCCATATGTGCCCTAAATGATACCATATAAAAGAATCAGTAAGGAAACAATCCATTTCCATACCATTCTTCCCCTCGTGTCATCTGATCCTCCAACCTGAGATACTCACCTTAGCACACTACCAAATACACTCTTTTTTTTTTTTTCAAGATGGTCACTCACAAAGCAGTTAGTTTACCAACTCTGTGCATCAGCTGTCTCAGAAACCCATTATGGATGGTGTTCCCTAAGGCAGGCCTACCTGTAATCATCTTTCATTTGCCATTGTGGAAACCCACAACTGCATCCTTGCAAGACTTCCACTTAGGTCTTGCTGACAGATGGCAGAGTAGAGTAAAAAGGATGAGGAAAGAGGCTCCAGTAACCATTTTAATCATAACTTGCTAAGCCTACAAGGCTAACCCCATAGTGGCAAATGAGGACAGTATGGTGGGAAAGGATGCTAGGTAGACATTGTTACATGCCCCACAAGTCTTTCAGCTAACAGATAGGGGGCCTTCCAAAGTCTAGATACCTCCAATTGACAGCAAAATACATGTTATGCAATATAAAATGAGTATGACAAAATGTTCTATAGAATGGAACGAAGACCTTGTCTCCTCATCTCTGGAGTGTAGCCTTTAAGATAGTACAGTTTCCAAACAGTCTGTACAAATCCAGCAAATCTTATGTTATAAAATAGTCAAATAAATCCACAAATTTCATGAATGGACATGTATTAAGGGACCAGCAGAGGGCCTTACCAAGACCCAGCTGAGTGTCTGGATCTTTACTCCAGAACAGTAGGACACATGAGTATCAGCTGCCAGAATGGGGGGTGGCCTTGGCTAGTCCCACCTCCGTTCCTTCCTTGCCATCCCCTCCAAAACAATCAATTCCTGTTTCTAAATATTTGACGGGCTCCATGAATCCCCAAGTGAAGCCAAGCAAGTGAGTGAATGTCTCAGCAACACTGGACCCAGGGAAATATCTGGTTTAGTGTCTAAACTCACATGGCTCCATAAAAAGGCAGAGGGTGGGCTGGGTGAATTTTTCTGATTCTTTCCAGTTTCCCTCTTCTTGACAGTATCATGCTGCTGCTGGTAAAAAGGAAGGGGCTAACAATAGTGCCATTCATTTTTATTGCCATTACATTGCATGGCGTGCAGAGGGCACTGTCTACAGTTACTGACACGTGGCTACACCCGTGTCCTCTAAGTCCACTGCGTTGATTGCATGATAGTGACCATATCCAGGGACAGCCCCACTGCAGACAGACTTCACACAGTGTGGCTTATATGGTGGTCCTGTTCCCTGACTTGCAGTCCCTTGACAACCTACTGTAGGATCAGGATCAAGGAGTATCTCTCGGAGGTCTGCTCTGAGGGAGGAATATTCTCCCACTCCACCCCAGAGTCCTGCCTGGATGCCTCTCATATCAATACCAGCTCACAGTCACTACTCACCTGTGCTGAGAGGTTAAAATAACCTGCTGGAAAGTAAATAGTCAATAAAACAAAGAGGCAACACACGGAATGGGAGAAGATATTAGCAAATGACGCTGCAGTCAAAGGGCTGGTATCCAAAATCTATAAAGAAGTTCTCAAACTCAACATCCAAAAAACAAATAAATCAAGTCAAAAAATGGGCAGAAGACATGAACAGACACTTCTCCAAAGAAGACATACAAATGGCTAACAGTCACATGAAAAAATGTTCAACATCATTAGCCATTAGGGAAATACAAATCAAAACCACATTGAGATACCACCTTACACCAGTCAGAACAGCAAAAATTAACAAGGCAGGAAACTACAAATGTTGGAGAGGATGTGGAGAAAGGGGAATCCTCTTAACACTGTTGGTGGGAATGTAAGTTGGTGTAGCCATTTTGGAAAACAGTGTGGAGTTTCCTCAAAAAGTTAAAAATAGAGCTACCCTTTTACCCAGCAATTGCACTACTGGGTATTTACCCCAAAGATACAGATGTGGTGAAAAGAAGGGGCACATATACCCCAATGTTCATGGCAGCAATGTCCACAATAGCCAAACTATAGAAGGAGCCGAGATGCCCTTTAACAGATAAATGGATAAAGAAGATGTGGTCCATATATACAATGGAATATTAGTCAGCCATCAGAAAGGATGAATACCCACCATTTGCTATGACATGGATGGAACTGGAGGAGATTATGCTAAGTGAAGTAAATCAAGCACAGAAAGACAATTATCATACGGTTTCACTTATTTTGAACATAAGAAATAGCATGGAGGACATTAGGAGAAGGAAGGGGAAAATGAAGCGGGAGAAATTGGAGGGGGAGATGAACCATGAGAGACTACAGACTCTGGGAAACAATCTGAGGGTTTCTGAGGGGAGAGGAGTCGGGGGATGGGTTAGCCCAGTGATGGATATTAAGGAGGGCACATATTGCATATAGCACTGGGTATTATATGCAAACAATGAATCATGGAACACTACATCAAAAACTAATGATGTATGGTATGGTGACTAACATAATAAGAAGAATTTGGATATCCTCTTTTAGGAAGTGACTTGCCCATTTTTCTGTTGGGCTGTCCATTTTTTTTCTTATTGATTTGTAGAAGTTGTTTCTACATTGTGGGTAGGAGTTCTGTATTGGATGTATGTATTACAAATACCTTCACCCACTCTGTAGCTCATCTTCCCACTCTTCTTATGGAATCTTTTTTTTAAGATTTTATTTATTTATTTGACAGACAGCGATCGCAAGTAGGCAGAGAGGCAGGCAGAGAAAGAGGGGGAAGCAGGCTCCCTGCTGAGCAGAAAGCCCAATGTGGGGATTGATCCCAGGACCCTGGGATCATGACCTGAGCCGAAGACAAAGGCTTTAACCCACTGAGCCACCCAGGTGCCCCCCTTATGGAATATTTAAATGAACAGAAGTTCTTACCAATCTTGTCCCTTCATATCTAGTTGCTTTCTGTGTTCTATCAATAAACTTTAGGTTGTCCATAGGTAATAAAGATATTTTACTTTGCTTTCTCCCAAAAAATAAAAAAAAAAATAAAAATTAAAAATACATGTGCACCTGCTGTGCACATTTATTTAAAAACATACACAACATAAATCATAGAAGCATGCATGTGTACAGTAAATTCATATTGCCAACATTACTCTAGAAGGCTAAGGTTATTACACACCTTTATAGTCACAACTGCTAAACCAACAGCCCTCTTCAGAAAGAATATGCTAGAAATAGGGATGCCGGGGTGGCTCAGTCAGTTAAGCAGCTGCTCTTGGCTCAGGTCATGATCCCAGGGTCCTGGGATCAAGTCCTATGTTGGACTCCTCATTCAGCAGAGAGCCTGCTTCTCCCTCTGCGTGCCACTCCCCCTGCTTGTGCTCTCTCCCTCTCTCTGACAAATAAATAAAATCTTAAAAAATAAATATATATTAACTTAAAAAAATTTTTTTAATGTTAGAAATACTCTTATCTCAGCAAAAAACTTATTTTTAAATAGAATTAAATTAAACCACATCAGTTACTCCTAAATGTCATCACACAGAAACTGTGTTACCACAATACCCAGCATTCCTTTCTCTCAGAAAATGAAAATGAGGTATCCATGTTCTATGTTCACATCCTCATGATTTCCTACTCTTAAAAAAAGTGAAATTGATGCAGAGATCACATGTGACATGTAGGATCTGTAGCTACCCACACTGTGAAACTAAGTCCTTTCCCAACCTGCTCCATGATGCCAGGAATCTCACCACTAAAAGGAACTGCTCTGCTAGATGTTTTGATTCCTCCTCCAAATAGCTAACAGACACATGAAAAAATGTTCATCATCACTAGCCGTCAGGAAAATTCAAATCAAAACCACATTGAGATACTACCTTACACCAGTTAGAATGGCCAAAATCGGGCACCTGGGTGGCTCAGTGGGTTAAGCCTCTGCCTTCGGCTCAGGTCATGATCTCAGGGTCCTGAGATTGAGGCCCACATCAGGCTTTCTGCTCGGCGGGGAGCCTGCTTCCCCCTCTCTCTGCCTGCCTCTCTGCCTACTTGTGATCTCTCTCTCTGTCAAATAAATAAATAAAATCTTATAAAAAAAAAAGAAGAAGAAGAAGAATGGCCAAAAGCAACAAGACAGTAAACAACAAGTGTTGGTGAGGATGTGGAGAAAGGGGAACCCTCTTACACTGTGGTGGGAATGCAAGTTGGTGCAGCCACTTTGGAAAACAGTGTGGAGATTCCTTAAGAAATTAAAAATCGAGCTACGTTATGACCCTGCAATTGCACTAATGGCTATACACCCCAAAGATACAGATGTAGTGAAATGAAGGGCCATATGTAACCTAATGTTCATAGCAGCAATGGCCACAATGGCCAAACTGGAAAGAGCCAAGATGCCCTTCAACAGACTAATGGATAAAGAAGATATGGTCCATATATACAATGGAGTATTACACCTCCATCAGAAAGGATGAATATCCAACTTTTGTATCAGCATGGACGGGACTAGAAGAGATTATGTTCAGTGAAATAAATCAAGGAGAGAAAGTCAATTATCATATAGTTTCACTTACTTGTGGAGCATAAGGAATAACATGGAGGATATTAGGAGAAGGAAAGGAAAAGTGAATTGGGGGAAATCGGAGGGGGAGACAAAGCATGAGAGACTGTGAACTCTGAGAAATAAACTGAGGGTTTTGGAGGGGAGGGGGATGGGGGCATGGGTGAGCCTGGTGGTGGGTATTAAGGTGGGCACATATTACATGGAGCACTGGGTGTGGTACATAAACAATGAATCTTGGAACACTGAAAAAAATAAAACAAAATTTTTTTTAAAAATCCAAATTGGGGGGAGGAGTCAAGATGGCGGAGAAGTAGCAGCTGAGACGACTTCAGGTAGCGGGAGATCAGCTAGATAGCTTATCTAAAGATTGCAAACACCTACAAATCCAACGGGAGATCGAAGAGTAGAAGAACAGCAACTCTAGAAACAGAAAATCAACCACTTTCTGAAA
>NW_019154097.1:49645628-49678325 GCF_002288905.1 Enhydra lutris kenyoni
GCAGAATCTTTATACTGATGCTAACCCTCTAAGACACTGTAAAGAAAAGGTGAAATGAATAAAATTTTAAGAAATCGGCCAAGTCTCCTCAGCTCTAAAGATGCTCATTTAGAGTTCAAGAGCTCTGCATATTACAGGGCCGGGGGACGGTTAAGAGAGGGGCAGAGAAAAGAGGGAAGAGCCTAGTCAGAAGAGAAAGTGAAGCATCTCCAGCCCCCCTGGAAGTCTGGATGCACCAGGTGTCTTGTGTACATGATGTCTGGTGGTGGAGAGAGGGGAGCAGGACCCCCTGAGTGACAAAGGTCCAATCCTTCTACATGATTCCTATAGTGGAAAGAGACCAAGGAGGTCAAGATAATGAGACAAAAATCCAACCCAGTCCCTCTGCCTCCAGCATTCCCATAGCTTGGGAAAAGGGTGAGGACCCCAGAGCACCAGACCTGGTGATTTTTCTGCCTCTCCTGAATGTATCTTGATTAGTCTAGGTCCCAGCTGGTAGTCAATCAGAAACTCATCCCTAGGAGCAAACAATGTCATTCTACCTCCTGGCTACAGCAATTGGAGTTGAGGTGGGGGACACTCCTTCTTCAGATCTGGTGAAGTCAATAATAACCCCTTACGTGTTCCTATCATGCTTGAGGTGCCCAACACTTAAGCAACTTCCCCTTTGTTAACTCTTTTGATCTTCAAAGCAGACAAAGAAAATAGATGCTGATTAGCAGCCCAAGTCCAGGGTTCCAGAAGCAATGAACCTGGACAGTTACTCACAGATAAAGGAGGACCAGGCTGGTAGCCAGGAGAAGCCAGGTTTCCATGGAAAAGCTTGGGATCAGGTCCATGGCCACTTTTCCTCTGTGAATTCTCTCTGCTTCCGTTCAGCAGTGTGTGCTAGTCCTTGCCGGCCTGTGGGTGCGGAGCTTCCCCTCTCACCAGCGGTAATTCAGTGAGGCTGGGATGTATATACTGAAAAGGTGGCGGGGCTGGAGCAACAGCCAGTAGCGCGGCCACCTGAGCTCCACCCACAGGTGTTCCCCAGCCATGAGTGCTGACAAAGCATCCTGGACACTCCAAGTTTGACCTTCTATGAGTTCATACCCTGTGGGAAATCAATAAACAACTCAGTGTTATCAGTTATCTCAAAGGTTACAGAAACTCATTAAAATTACTGTCCTTCAATCTCTAACCTGTCCTTGTGAGCATGGCTCCCTGCACCTCTAAATACTTGAAACTCTGCAAACAAGAAAGTGTAGATCTACACATCTTTACTGATGTTGTCTTCTCTGCCTAGAAATGCCCCTATACCCCCTACAAGGATCCTTACTCATCCTTCAAACCTAGATCCAACAGAATCCCCTCTGTTAGAGTCTTTCCTCCTCAATATCCTTGAACAGATATAACCACTTCATCCTCTGGGAAATTTCTATCCCCCAGCCCCAGTTCTATTATCATCCTTTCTACCCTCCAGTCCCATAGTTGGTCTACACACCTCTTTGCCTTACAGATAGAGAGCTTCTCAAGGGTACAGTCTGAGTACTTGTCAACATTATGTCCCTAGTCCCCAGCCAAGCCCTATATGCTCGGAGGAGCATCCAGAAAGATTGGTGGAGTTAAGTTGTTAAAGGCAAAATTGCAGGGCTTCCTGTGTGTTCTTTCTGGGTGGATTGTTGGTGACCAGGCCACATACCTGCTGTGAGATCTAAGAACATACCTGGAAATTACACTGCTCATTAATACCACTCTGACCCATGTTCTGTGTCTGCATGGCCTGAGAAACTGGATTATGTGGCATACCTCAGGAATCTCTGGGACAATGGAGCCCTGCAAAGAGATAATTAAGAAAGAAGTGGCTGTAATCTTGAATAGCAACAATGGACAGACATAGGAAGCTAGAAGATGATCCCCAGAGAGTCCTAGGAATTCTGAAATATTTCTGCCCCCTTTTGGTGCCTTCACTGGGCACCATTCCAGAGGTCATGCTATTATCCCTGTTTACAGATACAGAGACTGAGACTCACTGACTGCATCCTCATGATTTCCTACTCTTAAAAAAAGGTATAAATAAGTAAACATGAAGAGAGACTGAAAAGTCTGTGTTCTGAAATATCGGTTTTCAGTGCTTGCCCTTCCCTGATAAGGGTCACTACAGGAAATAGAGAAACCCAGGCTGCAATAGCAAACTGGTTAAAATTCTGTCCCTAACTCCATGGCAACCCACACAGCAACTTCTTTGGGGGTCTTTCAGAACAAAGGACTCTGCCTCATCTCAGCAGGGAAGACACATGCAAGATGGCAAGTAAGTGTATTCTTGGGTGGGATCTCCCCACCGTGTTCCCCAGCAGAGAACTACAGAGAGTACACAAAAACAAGGAAAGATTCCAGTCATCTGATAATCTGGACAATTAATTCTCTCACCTAAACACAAAGCCTCTTATTTTACTTTATTTTACCCACAGAGACTTGGTTTCAACCTTCTCCAAATCCTAGGCTTGGCTGGAATGACTCGTAACTGAGCCTAATTTGAGCATCCACCTGCCCTGTTCACCTCAGTGCCTGCCCCAGCTGCATGGAATCCATCCCAACAGCGATAGGCTAGTCATTGCTGAGGACTGAAATGCAGCCAGCACTGACCCAATGCAAATGGCCTTGTCTGCAAGGGTGAAATAATAGAGGCATGAGCTTTGCACCCCATCCTTCCCCAGGAGGAACACCTGTCCCAAGGAGACTCACATCCTCAGAGTTGCACAGAGGGTGTGAAGGAAGACGTGTGTTGGAAGAACACCGCACATACCCCATGGCTCTCATCTACTCCTTCCTGCACTATGTTCATCATGTACTTTCCATACTCTGCTCCAATGCATGGGGTAGAAATATAACTAGGACCCAGACATCATTCAGTTGTAGCAGAGAAAACTAACAGACAATTTTAGTACAGCCAAAAAAAAAAGTAACCATGCATTCTTTTCAACAGGGAACCAGCTTATCAGCTTTCTCTGTTTCCTTAGATATTGGTCAAGTTGAATCTCAAATAACATTCAAGGAAGATTGAGTTCAAAACCTACTCAGGGGTAATCTGAAATGGTTCCTGTATGCAAAAAGGCAGGAAGACATCTGAGTAATACAATACCACCCCAGATCAGCAGTTTTAATAAGCAAAGGGAATTTACTCACAAATCTTGTCTTGGGAAGCTGAAAAAGCAAATCTCCATACCCAAATGCCACATCTTAATAGTTTAGAGAGGCCTTAATTTGTTTCAGAGCCCTTAATTTGTACTATCCAGAACATCACAACACCACATCACTATGTTGAAGCTGTATCTTTGGGGCAATTTCTGGGATGGGGAAGGCAGCAAAACACACATTCCAAGGACAGAGGAGAGGGCAAGTCGTCTCCAATTGCCTGAATCAATTCATGGGTCAACAAGCAGTTGTCTCTAATTGTTGAACTCCTAGTGTGTTTTGCTTGACCCTCAGCTGGCACACCTAATGCAGCTATGATAACACACTCTGACCAAGTTAGATTTTACTCTAGAACTCAAGGGTGGTTAACGAGAAAAATAGAAATATCAGTTATCACATTAACCGATAAAGAAAAGTCCTACCATCAAAATATTTTTAGAAAAAGCATTTGGTAATATTCAATTTCCATTTATGACATAAAAGTCCTAAAATACTAATAGGGAATTTTCTTAACATGATGAAAGGATCTACCAAAAAACCTAAAGGAAATATCATTCTTCATAGTATAAAAGTACTTTCCTCTTATACCACTTTAATGTTTTACCTTATGAACATATAGCCTTTTCAAAAGTAGTAACTTCTTTTATTTTTTTTAATATTTTATTTCTTTTTAGCGTAACTGTATTCATTCTTTTTGCACCACACCCAGTGCTCCATGCAATCCGTGCCCTCCCTAATACCCACCTTCTTTTAAATAATAAAATCTCTTCAATTAACTTTTTGCTATATTTGAAAAGAACATCACTACTAGTTTTTGTCAGGAACCCAGCTCGGGGCTCCTAGGATAAAAAGTTCAAAAATCACTGAAAAAATTACATATTTTTCTACCTTAAAAACCTGGAGCACCTGCGTGGCTCAGTGGGTTGAGCCTCTGCCTTCTGCTCAGGTCATGATCTCAGGATCCTGGAATCAAGCCCCGCATCAGGCTCTCTGCTCAGCAGGGAGCCTGCTTCCCCCTCTCTCTGCCTGCCTCTCTGCCTACTTGTGATCTCTCCCTCTGTCAAACATGTAAATAAAATATTTAAAAACAACAACAACAACAAAAACTTCCTGAACTGTTCAGCAAGGGACAGAGGGGAAAGGAGAAGGCCAGAGGGTTCATTTGGCCAAGATTATCTACGTTCACAAGCTGGAGTTCCTGACCTTTAGTTAGAACACAACCTTCTTTGATAATCAGATGAAAGAAATCAATCTCTCCCTAGAAAATACACAAACACTCATGAAACATTTTTGCACACAGTTCAAGGGATTCCCAAAGAGACATGGCACAATGGTAGCTGCCAAGCCCACTGATTTTTTCCAGAAAACATGCCTTGCCAACTGTGGCCTACTTCTGAGCTCCAGCAGGAGATTCTGGTTGGTTATGTGTTTATTTCCAGGATCATGGGGACCTCTCTATCCATCTGAATCAGTCTTCACTGTGCACAGTGCTAGGACACACCCTGGAGGCAAAGTGTGAACAAGATTATGACCAAGGGAGGGGCTCCTGGTGGCTGAGTCGGTGAAACATCTGGCTCTGGATCTCAGCTCAGGTCTTGATCTCAGGGATGTGAGTTCAAGCCCCATGATGGGTTCCAAGTTGGACGTGGCACCCACCTAAAGAAGAAAAGAAAAGACTATTACAAAATTCACTTACATAGAGGACCTAGGTGGGGTGCTCCACCTTGGGGATGCAGACATCCATCCCCAAAGGTATTGGGAGCTTGGGGGAAGGCAGAGAAATGTGGGATGGGGAGCCACCCTGCAGGGGGTAGGGAGAGGGTATTTCTCATAGGAGGGTGACACAGGTTGTACCATGGACAGAGGAATATTTGACCAGAAAAAGAGAAGGAGAGAGGGCATTTGGGGCTGTGAGAATGGCCAGTTTACCATCATTATCATTGGTGAATATGTTTATCATTTCTTGGTTGCAAAGTACATTATCTAAGTCAAGCTGATTTTTATTGCTGCTAATCAGGAAGTAATCAGATCACAGCCCCAGGTAAGGATCCTCCACTTCTAGGCCAACGCTAAGGCCTACCCTGGTCAACAGGGAACTGGAGACAGGGCAGGGCCTCTGGAAAAAGCAACTACAGTAACCTGTCTTAACACCTGCCAGGGTAATTTCTGGATTTTAAAAAATTTATTGAGGTAAAACTCACATAAAATTAACCATTTTTTTAATTTTTTATTTTATTTAAATTCAATCAATTAACATATAATGTATAATTAGTTTCAGAGGTAGAGGTCAGTGATTCATCAGTCTTATATAACACCCAGCACTCACTACATCACATGCCCTCCTTAATACCTGTCACCCAGTTACCCCATCCCCCCATCCACCTCCCCTCCAGCAACCCTCAGTTTGTTTTCTGTCATTAAGACTCTCTTATGTTTTGTCTTCCTCTCTAATTTCATCTAGTTTTATATTTCCCTCCCTTCCCCTATGATCCTGTCTTGTTTCTTAGATTCCACATGAGTGAAATCATATAGCTGACTTTCTCTGATTGACTTATTTTGCTGAGAATAATATCGTCTAGTTCCATCCATGTCGTTGCAAAAGACAAGATTTCATTTTTGATGGCTGTATAATATTCCATTGTACATACATTCACATCTTTATCCATTCATTTGTCTATTGATATATGGGCTCTTTCCATAGTTTGACTACTGTGGACATTGCTACTATAAAAAACAACGTTTACAGCAGCAAAACTAACCATTTTAAAGTGAATGATTCAGTGTTGCTTAGTACTGTTCGAGGGAAAAACCACAATCCCAAGATGGAGTCACTTATGCTAGGCCAAGCCACCAAACCAGGACTTAGTACCTAATCTACTTGCCATTTCAACCTCTCCCAGAAACGTTGTCTTAACCAGTCAGTCAGGAATCTTCTAGTCAGTGCCAATGAGGTAACCTGTCACATGGGCCCTTCTCCAACCTCCAGAGGGAAGAGGAGGTAATCCACCTAATAAGATCCCTGCCCTTCCCCCTAAGGAGGATGACCTTGTTGAAATAATCTTTCCTTTTGCTAATAACTTGCTTTCTCCACCCTCCTGCCTATAAAAATCTTTCATTTTGTACAACTCCTCAAAGCATCTATCTACTTGCTAGAGAGGGTGTAGCCTGAAGATTCATGAATTGCTTCATAAAGCCAATGAGATCTTCAAATTTACTCATCTCAACTTCATTTTTTAATAATACATTCACAATGTTGTATAGCCACTACCTCTTTTTGGTTCCAAAACATCTCCATTACTCCAAAATAAAATCCTGTGCCCATTAAGCAGTTTCTCCCCACTCTCTCCTTTCCCCAGCCCCTAGCAATCGCCGATCTACATTCTGTCTTTAGGGATTTACCCACTCTAGATGTTTCATGTAAATGGAGTCCTGGAATATGTGATCTCTAGTTTCTGGCCCCTGTTAATTTAAATTTAAATATCTAATTCACTTTATTCAATAATTCGTGAATCAGCAGCATTCCATCTAGTAAAGAGAAGTGAGTTCCCAGGAACTATATGAAATGGAAGGATTTTACAGATAAAAGGAGGTGGGACAGGAATTTAAGAGTATATTATTTCGGGGGGGGGGGATGTATTATCCCAGGCAAAATTGCCTTCCTTAAAAGGGTTTTATCTTGCAGATGTTCTCACTGCTGCTGATCAGGAAATTCCAGATTGCCTGGGAGAGGCAGAAACTGCAGTTGGGTTACATATTAAGTATTGGTGGGGCTTAACATAAGTGACTCCATCTGGGGCTTTTTTCTTTTGAACACTTCCTTCACTTAGAATAATGTTTTCAAGGTTGATTCCTGCTCTGGCATGTATCAGCATTTCATTCCTTTCATGGTTGAAGAGCATCCTATGATATGTACTGTCAACCTGAAAATAAAAAGCCACAATGAGAGGCAAACCAGTGTTTATTTGGGCTCAACTAACTGCAAACCAAGGGGTGGAGATTCAGGTAGAAACCCAAACATGGTTCCACTTCAATATGAAAGCAGGGGTTTAAGAGACAAGGGGAGGAGGCAATGACATGAGTTCAAGAATAGGAAAACAAAGTTTTCTATGGAGTTTTTACAAGCTAAGCTACTCTAACTACTGGTTTTATTTTCAGAAAGTCTGAAACTACCAGTCTTATGATCCCCCTGACTTCTCAAGCAATAGCTTAAAGCAACTGCCATTTTGCCTGGTCCAAAGATTTTGGCCAGTTCAAACTAGGCTGGTAAGGTAGTTTCTCCATAGTGCCTGCTCTAGCTCTATTTTTTAAAATTTTTTTTACTTTTTTTAAATTCTGTTAATTAACATATATTATTAGTTTCAGAGGTAGGGTTCAGTGTTTCATCAGTTGCATACAACAACCAGCGCTCATTACATCATGTACCCTCCACACTGCCCATCACCCCAATCCCCCTTCCCTGCCCTCCAGCAACCCTGTTTGTTACCTATAGTTAAGAGTCTCTTAGGGTTTCTCTCCCTCTCTGATTTCATCTTATTTTATTTTTCCTTCCCTTCCCCTATGATCCTGTTTTGTCTCTTAAATTCTACATATGAGTGAAATCATATAATTTGCTTTCTCTGATTAACTTATTTCACTTAGCATAATACCTTCTAGTTCCACCCACATTGTTGTAAATAGTAAAACTTCATTTTTGATGGCTGAGTAATATTCCTGTGTGTGTGTGTGTGTGTGTGTGTGTGTGTGTGTGTGTATCACATCTTCTTTATCCATTCATCTGTCAATGGATATCTGGGCTCTTTTCAAAATTTGGCTATTGTGGACATTGCTGCTACAAACACTGGTAGAAGGAGGTGGGACAGGAATTTAAGAGTGTATTTTTTGGGTAAATACCTAGTAGTGCAAGATTTATAAAGAACTTATCAAATTCAACACCTTAAAAAACAAATAATCCAGTCAAGAAATGGGCAGAAGACGAACAGACATTTCTCCAAAGAAGACATACAAATGGCTTACAAACACATGAAAAATTGCTCCAGCTCTATTTTCAACTGACTCCAGTCATGACAATTTTTCATCATATATACCACAATTGTTTATCCATTTGAGACAGGGAAACTAAAGGGACGTCATGAAAATCGGCTTCTTGGCTCCTGTTCTTGCTTCTGTTCTCACTAGGACTGACACCACATCTTACATACACCTTATAGAACAGATAATGTACGTCCTTCTTGTAAAGGTCAAGGAGTTAATGATTTCTTTGAGATTTTCTAGCACAACAAACAACACCTAAAGAGTAACTGGGTGGGTCATCATGAATGTTTTCCAAGACCACTGGCTTAACACGACACCTTGGTTCCAGGGCATAAGTGACTTATAGAGAACAACTAAACATTCATCTTTGTTCCTGGATTACTGAGAAGACACTGTGCACCAGACCATCATCCTCAGTAAAATCCCCAGGCCCCAATGATGAGACTCACTCTTCTTTCCTTTCTGAGTTTCCCAGACACTCTGTCCATATCTACACATTCTACATATCTTAAATAAACTCTGCACTATTTTTCTGTTGGATTGTGCTTTATTTCTATCCTGTGCAAAGCCAAGGACCCTCTTGGCTTGTCTTGTGGGACCCCCCCACCAGCTCCGGGTCCTTAGACTCAACCAGCCTACATCACATCCATCCATTAATTTCCATTGTTTCCACATTTGGCTATTGTGAATGGTGCTGCTATGGATATGCAGGTAGGTGTATTTCTTTGAGAAACTTGTCAGTTTTCTTAAGTATTTAACTACAAGTGGAGCTGGTGAGTCATATGGTAGTTCTATGATTAACATTTTGAGGAACTGCCAAACTGTTTTCCACAGTGGCTGCACCATTTTACATTGTCACCAAAAATGTATGGGGGTTCCAATTTCTCTACACCCCCCCAATACTTGCTATTTTCCTTTTTATATTTTTTATAGCTATCTGTGTGGTTATGAAGTAATAAGATTTCTGGGCTTTTTAATTCTGTGCAACCAAAATGGTTAAGAATCTGAAAGACCATATCCAACATCTATAAAGAACTTTTAAAACTCAACACCTAAAAAAAAAATAATGCTATTAAGAAATGGGCAGAAGGGATGACTGGATGGCTCATTTGGTTAATCACCTGCCTTTGGCTCACGTCATGATCCCAGAGTCCTGGGATCTGGTAGGGCGTCAGGTCCTTGCTTGGCGCAGAGCCTGGTTCTCCCTCTGTCTGCCACTCCCCCTGCTTGTGCTCGCTCACTCTCTCTCTCTTTCTGACAAATAAATGAATCTTTGAAAAAAATCTTAAATAAAAAATGGACAGAAGACATGAACAGATACTTTTCCAAAGAAGACCTACAGATGGCCAATAGACATGTGAAAAGATGTTCAACATCACTCATCATCAGGGAAATACAAATCAAAACTACAAAGAGGTTTCACCTCACACCTGTCAGAATGACTATAATTAACAACACAAGAAACAACAGATGTTGGCTAGGATGTGGAGAAAGGGGAACCTTCTTGCACTGTTGGTGGGAATACAAACTGGCAGCCACTCTGGAAAAGAGTATGGAGGTTCCTCAAAAAGTTAAAAATAGAACTACCCTAGGATCTAGCAATTACACTACTAAGTATTTACCCAAAGAATACAAAAATACTAATCCAAAGGGATACATGCATCCCTATATTTATAGCAGCATTATTTATAATAGCTGAGTTATAGAAAGAGCTCAAATATCCATGGACTGATGAATGGATAAGGAAGGGGTGGTATATATACACAATGGAATGTTACTCAGCCATAAAAAAGAATGAATTCTTGCCATTTGCAACATGAATGAAGCTAGAGTATTGTACAAAATGAAATAAGTCAGTCAGGGAAAGACAAGTATCATGATTTCATTCATATGTAGAATTTAAGAAACAAAACAAATGATCATAGGGGAAAAAGAGAGAGGCAAACCAAAAAATGGACTCTTAACTACAGAGAAGAAACTGAAGGTTGCTAGAGGGGAGGTGGATGGGGAAACAGATGAAATAGGTAATGGGGATTAAGGAGGGCACTTGTGATGAGTACCTGCTGGTGTATGTAAGTGCTGAATCACTAAATTGTATAACTGAAATTAATACTACACCGTATCTTAACTAACTTGAATTTTAAAAAAAAGTCTGAGAGAACATGACAGAGATAGAGAGGGACAAGGAAGAGTGTGATTTGAACCTGGGCCAGGTAGCCCCTGAGCTTACTGTAGACTCCAAAAATATCCATGCTCTCTATTGTATAGACAGTCAGCAAATAGCGATCTGCAGAATTGACTGATAAGAAGGCCCTGTGGAAGTTAAACACTCTCAAGCCTCAGCTGCCTCGCCTGTTGACAATTAAGCCTTCCCTTCCAAAAGGAGGACCAGACCAGACCCTGCGCATGACCTGCAGGAACATGGGGCCTGAATCTCCAAGTCGGGCTCATGGTGGCTTTGACTTAAGAGAACATGTGGCCAGCAGGCATCTGACCCTCAGGCAAATGTTCACTCAGTATGAACTCATAAACAGTTCAACTTGAGGCTGAGAGAGGGTAAGAGTTAATTAACAAAATGATTAAAAAGTTCAGAGTTGGGCACCTGGGTGGCTCAGCAGGTTAAGCCTCTGCCTTCAGCTCAGGTCATGATCCCAGGGTCCTGGGTTTGAGCCCCACATCTGGCTCCCTGCTCAGCAGGAAGCCTGCTTCTCCCACTCCCCTGGCTTCTGTTCCCTCTCTCGCTGTGTCTCTCTCTGTCAAATAAATAAATAAAATCTTTAAAAATAAAAAGTTCGGAGTTTACCAGATGCAGATTGTTTATCTTCTTCCTTCTTATTGATTATGTTTAAATGGCTCTTTTTACTGCCCGCTCTGTGCGCAGCCACTGAGATCATAAATGCTTAGAGACTTTGTTTCCTGGGTTCTAATTGAAGCCTGCCATGTTTGTCCAGTTGTGTAAACACAGTACAGGGAACAGAACCACCACACTTCACTTTTCCCTACCCCAAAAGATCTAAAGACCCACTTGGTTGAGATCTCTTTCATCCTCCTTTTCCTGGTCTAGGCAGAATTTTTCTCTAGTTTTCTAAGTTGAATGCATAGTAGGCTAAGAAAAGGTAAATCACAAAGGAACCAAAAAATAGGACTAAGGAGAGCTCATTCTCTCCTTACCAACACAGTGTATTTATAAAATTCAGTCAGGTCTTGAAGGCAGGGCTGCGACTAGAGTGAGGGGGTTGAGGCATTCCATTGAGCCCAAAATTGCCAAAACTCTTAGTAATCAAATAAATTTTCTAATGCAGTAAGATTATATTCTAATGCAATACTTTATAGAAGTCAGGGGCACCTGGGTGGCTCAGTCAGTAAAGTATCTGACTCTTCATCAGCTCAAGTCTTGATCTTAGGGTTGTGAGTTCAAGCCCTGAATTAGACTCCAAGCTGGGTGTGGCACCTACTTTAAAAAATCAATATTTGAATCTCCCTGATGGCTAGTGATGATGAGCATTTTGTCATGTGTCTGATAGCCATTTGTATGTCTTCATTGGAGAAGTGTCTGTTCATATCTTCTGCCCGTTTTTTGATATGATTATCTGTTTTGTGTGTGTTGAGTTTGAGGAGTTCTTTATAGATCCTGGATATCTGCCTTCTGTCTGCACTGTCATTTGCAAATATCTTCTCCCATTCCGTGGGTTGCCTCTTTGTTTTGTTGTCTGTTTCCTTTGCTGTGCAGAAGCTTTTGATCTTGATGAAGCCCCAGAAGTTCATTTTCGCTTTTGTTTCCTTTGCCTTTGGAGACATATCTTGAAAGAAGTTGCTGTGGCTGATATCGAAGAGGTTACTGCCTATGTTCTCCTCTAGGATTCTGATGGATTTCTGTCTCATGTTGAGGTCTTTCATCCATTTTGAGTTTATCTTCGTGTACGGTGTAAGAAAATGGTCGAGTTTCATTCTTCTACATATAGCTGTCCAATTTTCCCAGCACCATTTATTGGAGAGACTGTGTTTTTTCCACTATATATTTTTTCCTGCTTTGTCAAAGACTAACCATTAGGGAGATTCAAATTAAAACCACATTGAGATACCACCTTACACCAGTTAGAATGGCCAAAATTAGCAAGACAGGAAACAACGTGTGTTAGAGATGATGTGGAAAAAGGGGAACCCTCTTACACTGTTGGTGGGAATGCAAGTTGGTGCAGCCACTTTGGAGAACAGTGTGGAGATTCCTCAAGAGATTACAAATAGAGCTTCCCTATGACCCTGCAATTGCACTACTGGGTATTTACCCCAAAGATACAGATGTAGTGAAAAGAAGGGCCATCTGTACCCCAACGTTTATAGCAGCAATGGCCACAGTCGCCAAACTGTGGAAAGAACCAAGATGCCCTTCAGCGGACGAATGGATAAGGAAGATGTGGTCCATATACACTATGGAATATTATGCCTCCATCAGAAAGGATGAATACCCAACTTTTGTAGCAACATGGACGGGACTAGAAGAGATTATGCTGAGTGAAATAAGTCAAGCAGAGAGAGTCAAGTATCATATGGTTCCACTTATTTGTGGAGCATAACAAATAACATGGAGGACAAGGGGAGATGGAGAGGAGAAGAGAGTTGAGGGAAATTGGAAGGGGAGGTGAACCATGAGAGAATATGGACTCTGAAAAACAATCTGAGGGTTTTGAAGGGGTGGGGGGTGGGAGGTTGGGGGAACCAGGTTGTGGGTATTAGAGAGGGCACGGATTGCATGGAGCACTGTGTGTGGTGCAAAAACAATGAATACTGTTATGCTGAAAAGAAATAAAAAATTAGAAAAAAACAAATAAAAAAATTTAAAAATTTTTTTAAAAATCCTTGAGGAGAACACAGGCAGCAACCTCTTCAACCTCAGCCGCAGCAACTTCTTCCTAGGAACATTGCCAAAGGCAAGGGAAGCAAGGGCAAAAATCAACTATTCAGACTTCATCTAGATCAAAAGCTTTTCACACAGCAAAGGAAACAGTCAAGAAAACCAAAAGACAACTGACAGAATGGAAGAAGATATTTGCAAACAACATATCAGATAAAGGGCTAGTATTCAAAATCTATAAAGAGCTAACAAACTCAACACCCAAAGAACAAATAATCCAACCAAGAAATGGGCAGAGGACACGAATAGACATTTCTGCAAAGAAGACATCCAGATGGCCAACAGACACATGAAAAAATGCTCCACATCACTTGGCATCGGGGAAATACAAATCAAAACCACAATGAGATACCACCTCCCACCAGTCAGAATGGCTAAAATTAACAAGTCAGGAAATGACAGATGCTGGCGAGGATGCATAGAAAGGAGAACCCTCCTACACTGTTGGTGGGAATGCAAGCTGGTGCAACCACTCTGGAAAACAGCATGGAGGTTCCTCAAAAAGTTGAAAATAGAGCTACCTTATGACCCAGCAATCGCACTACAGGGTATTTACCCTAAAGATACAAATGTAGTGATCAGAAGGGGCATGTGCACCTGAATGTTTATAGCACCAAATGTCCACAATAGCCAAACTATGGAAAGAACCTAGATGTCCATCAACAGATGAATGGATAAAGAAGAAGTGGTATATATATACAATGGAATACTATGCACCCATCAAAAGAATGAAATCTTGCCATTTGCGATGATGTGGATGGAACTAGAGGGTATTATGCTTAGCGAAATAAGTCAATCCAAGAAAGACAACTATCATATGATCTCCCTGAAATGAGGAAGTAGAGATGCAATGTGGGGGCTTGGGGGGTAGGAAAAGAATAAATGAAACAAGATGGGATCAGGAGGGAGACAAACCATTAGAGACTCTTAATCTCACAAAACAAACTGAGGGTGGCCCGGGGGAGTGGGGTAGGGAGAGGGTGGTGGGGTTATAGACATTGTGAAGGGTATGTTTTATGGGTGCTGTGAAGTGTGTAAACCTGGCGATTCACATACCCCTGGTGCTAACAATACATTATATGTTTATTAAAAAATTTTAAAAATTTTTAAAAATCAATATTAATGCAAAAAAATCAATGAGTGACAAAATATCAAAAATTTAAATAAAGACAGGATCAATGGGTTAATTTTATCTACACACCAGGGTCCATATGCAGTGTTTAGGGGTGAAGTGTCCTCATTCTGCAACTTATACCAAATGCATCAAAAAGTAAAATGCATTGACAGATGTATAGAGGGATAGACTGACAGATGATAAAGCAAATAAAGCAAAATGCTAATTGTTCTATCCAGGTGGTGAGGACACAAGTGTTTATAATTTTTCCATCTTTCTTTTCAAATTTTCTATATTTAAAACTGTCATTATAAAAATTGGTAAAGAAATTATTATTAGTATTTCCTCACTCCCCAGCCCTAGTCAGACTTTCGCCTCTCCCTGACAGTAACCACAGCCTAATCTCCTTACAGAAGGCAACCTTTGCTCATCTAATCTGGGCTCCCAATTTGACACCCCCACAGTCAGGTGCTACCTGTGCCTGATCTATGTGAGAAGTGACTGCCCCAGCTGCATTCCCAGCACCCCTCTTCAGACTCCATGCCTCACACTGGAGTCTTTGCAGGTCCCTGTACACCCTATGCTACCTCTATACCTCTGTGCCTTTGCTCATGCTATGCCAACTGCCTTATTCTCCCCTGAATGCCTCCACACATTTAAGATTCCTCCTGGAACTTAAACATGGTGGGTTAAACACAGTATTTACCTCTGAAGCCTCCTGAAGCATTAAAGTAAATGTAAAAGTAAAAGTAAAGTAAAAGGCATTAAAAGGCTTTCTTAAAAGGCATTAATTTACAAGGACCAAGACAATCAGACAGGAGAAAAGAGCACCAAATGTTTGAAACTAGCAAGTACACCTAGCCAAGAGTCACCATGAGCTCTTTGCACCAGGTATCCTCCTTAGCACTCTCCTTGGTCTTCAGAAAAACCATATGCAGTAGGTACTTTTTTTAAAGAATTTTTTTTTTTATTTGACAGAGATCACAAGTAGGCAGAGAGGCAGGCAGAGAGGGGGGGGAAGCAGGCTCCCTGCCAAGCAGAGAGCATGATGTGGGGCTCAATCCCAGGACCCTGAGATCATGACCTAAGCTGAAGGCAGAGGCTTAACCAACCCACTGAGCCACCCAGTTGCCCCAGCAGTAGGCACTCATATCATCAACCCCCTTTTTTAGGCACATAGAGGTTAAGTCACTTGGGCAAGGTCATACAGCTACAGGGCTAGGATGTAAACCCAGTTGGTGTGGCCCCACGATCTATGCTAAGACCATTGTATGTCTGGCATGAGAGGTCGCTTGGCATAGCAGACAAAGCTGAGGCCTGCAGCACTAAGGAGACCAAAAACAAACAGAACCAGGAAGACTCAGGAACTGAATGTATCCCGTACCTCTGAAATCAGGAGGTGTGAGTGAGGCTGCAAAGAGTCCGTATAATAAAGAGACAGACTTCCAGATTCCCTGCTGTACTGGGTTGAACAGTGATCCCCTGAAACATCATGTCTGCCAGCAAACCGAGGATATGGCGTTATTTGGAAGTAGGGTCTTTGCAGATGTAATTAGTTAAGAGGAGGTCACAGCGGATATTTTTCTAAGAAGAGACACAGGGACACAGAGAGGGAAGGCAGCTGTGTGAAGAAGGAGGCAGAGATTGAATGATGCTACCATAAGCCCAAGAACAGCAAGGACTGCCAGCAACCACCAGAAACTAAGAAGGGCCATGGAGCAGACTCTCCTCCAGAGGCTCCAGGAAGAACCAACCATGCCCACACTCTGATCTCAGACTTTTGGCCTCCAGAACTGTGAGAGAATACATGTCTGTTGTTTTAAGCCACCCAGTTTGTGGTGCTTCATCACGGCTACCCCTAGTCTGCCCTGCAGAAGACCAAGAGACTATTCTCTGCACATGCTGATATACTCTGGACTTGAGACCCCAGGCAGAGAGGAGGACAGACCATGGGACTGAAAGCAAGAGGATCCAGAAGATTTCCATCTCCCTCTGCCATTCAGCAAGCAGGCCACACTTCTGCCTCCCAGGCAGAAGACCAGAGTAGCCCTACAGATCTACTAATCCTGATATTTAGGGAGTCTCCAGCCAGATGGTTCTTCACTGAAGCCAAATCCCATACACGCCCAGATATGAGCAAGACAGGCAGGGACAAGCTGGCACTCAAAGGAAAGATCAACACAAAAAGGGAAAGGAGCTCTAAGAAAAAGAAGCAAAGAAGGGAAGGAAGGGAGCTTTGAAAACAGCTGCAGTAGCCTGAGAGCTGTAATCAGATGAAATCAGAGCAGACAGTTTAAAAGAATCTTGTAAATAAAAAGTGTAACAGAAGACATAACATTCCATAGAAAGGTAGGAAGGTAAAATAAGGGCATTCACTTGGAATGAAAACTAAAACAAAGAGATGGAAAATGGGAGAGAAGAAAACTTAAGAATCACTGCATGAGTTCTATCATGAAACAAACTGGGGTTTCAGAGCAGAGAATAGGAAAAAATGAAAAAAATAATTCAAGACATGTCCCCAGAACTCAAGCGCAAGGGTCTCTAGATTGAAAGGCCAATACAGTACAGTTCGATAGGTAGCCCCTGGAGACATGTGACTGGTGACATTGTAATATAAATTTATTAAAAATAGGTGAAATCAGAAATGCAGTTCCTCAGCCACACTGGCCACATTTCTTTTTTTTAAGATTTTATTTATTTGATAGAGAGAGAGAGATCACAAGTAGGCAGAAAAGCTGGCAGAGAGAGAGGAGGAAGCAGGCTCCCTGATGAGTGGAGAACCCAATGTGGGGCTAGATCCCAGGACCCTGAGATCATGACATGAGCCGAAGGCAGAGGCTTAACCCACTGAGCGACCCAGGCGCCCCCTGGCCACATTTCAAGTGTGCAATCACCTCATGTGGCTGGAGGCAACCATAGAACAACACAGACACAGAACATTTGCATCACTGCAGAAAGGCCTCTTGGACACCTCTGCCTGGCATAATGGATGAAGGCACACCTTTATGAACGTTCAGAACACCAGGGACAAAAAGAAGATTCCCTCAAGCTTCCAGAAATGGGGTGATGCTGGGGTGGTGCGAGAAACAGGTCACATACAAAGGCTCAGACATCAGAGGGCATTCAAGTTCTCAAAGCAACACCCTGTGTCTTCAAGGCAAGTGGTCAGGGATGGGAGAGGAAGGAACAAACAAACAAAAAAGATTCTGTGTCTTGAAATTCAGAGAGAAAATTCTAGCCTGCCTAGAATTCCATGTCCAAACCACCAATCAAGCACAAGGGTAGAAAATAGGTATATTCAGACATGCACATTCTTGAAAAAGAATAAACAAAAACTTACTCTTCTGCATCATTCTAATGAAAGCTACAAAATGAGGGAAAAAACCAAGAAAGAGGAGCCACAAGAACAGGAAAGGGGAGGGAAATGCCCAGGATGGCGGCCCTGCACAAGCCACAGGGAGCAAGCCGACTAGACCAAAGCAGGGAGAGAGCCACAGGAGGGTCTGGCCTGCAGGGGGGAGTGATGCTTCTGGTGGAAAATGGAAGATGGGGCATAGAAAAATCAAATTTTACAAAAAGGAAATATTGATTCCAAGTAATATTAAAAGTTGTCGAGAGAACAGAATCAAGAGCATAGACATGCGAGTGGCTCAACTGTGAATAAAAGGAATTAAATCATATTGATGCAGCTCTGAATAGGAATTAAATTCCCACCCCTGCTTTAGGAAGGTGGGAAGTGAGTATGAGGCAAGAGGATATTAGTAACCTAAACTTTCAGCTTCTAAGTAATCAATAAGTAGCAGTAGGAGCATGCCATTTAATGACACAGTAGTAAACGCCAGAAGAAACTTCTAAACTCGTTGAAAATGGACTCCAGAGGGGAAAATGGGAACGGAGATCAGGTGAAGCTAGGCACCACTAGCTTTGTTATAACCACTGTACTGTTCAACTTTTTAAAGTATGTCCACCTATACATTTGATTTGTTAAAATAAGTTTTTAGAAGCCTCAGACCAAGTATCAGCTCCTCCTAACCCTCTTTGGGGTCAAGTGTGCCTTCTGTGTGTTCTCAAAGCACCGAGTTTGACCTTCCACCATATTGAATCAGTTCGTTCATGGGTATGACCTTTCCCCACCAAAGGCATCTCTCGCCTGACCCAGAGTGGTGCTCAGGAAATGTTTGTGGACCTAAACAAAAGTCAGGACAAAAACCTTCCTGTTAACTTTCTAGGCATGTTTGAGGTTCAGATGAACCTCCTGATAGCACGTGTTGGAAAATGCCCAAATGACAAAGCCATGAATGATACTGGTAGAAGTCCATGTGCTGTTTCCAATATATGTTTCACAAAAAGCCACAAAACACACACAAAAAAGATGTTTTTACTGAAGGCCTAATGTGTGCTCAGCTAGGCTCTGAGAAGACATCAGCAAGGCCAACAATAGCCTCAAAGTCATCCCTGTCTGCCGGGGGCCCTTGGTCTCCAGCCTAGCGCTGGGACTAAAGAGCTTGTCTGCATAATGAGTGCAGCCACAGGTCTGGAAGGCTCTGCCTTTTCTACTTTCTCACCATAAGCGAGTCATTAACCTTTCTGTGCCTCCGTTTCCTTAGAGGGCTGTTAGGAGGATTAAACGAAAAATGTGTAAAATTAAAGCCTCAGACTCAAACAGCAAAACTCTTTTCAACTCTCTGATTCTTTCACCTGTGCTGAACAATCAACCGTGTTATGGCACCATTTGCAGAAATAAGAGACACAATGCTGAAAACCACAAATTCTCAAAGAAAATAGAGCTTTTTAACTTTTCAGAATGAGATCATCGTCACCACCCCCCCACACTCTTCTGCTCTTTCCTTGCTCTTCGAGAATGAGCTCAAGATGTTTGGGGTGTGACTTCTGAGCTGGGAAAGTGGGCCGTAGACATCTCTCTGCCCTGGACCTTATAGGTGACTCTTGCTCTCTGCCCTGGTTCTACAGAGGGTCCATGATGGTCTGGTAGCTGGGAGTTACCCCTGCTTGACCTGGGCCCTTCTCACTAGCACCTGGGACCCAGCCCCGCCTTCCACCCAGCTTTGCTGAGAGTGTACGTTCACTGCTATAGGTCCCCTAGCCTTCTGGTGACAGCCATGTGTTGGCCGACAGGCTCTCTCCACAGGTCCTGGTGTAGACTGAACTGTATATCCTCCAAATCAGTATGTTGACGTCATAACTCCCAGCAATTCAAAATGTGACTGCAGTTGGACACGTAGCCTTTAAGAAGGAAATGAAAGTTAAATGAGGTCACTAGCATGGGCCTTAATCCAACATGACCAATGCCCTTATAAGAAGAGGAGATCAGCTCTGATATGAGGAATTTGAGAGGCAGGGCAGGGGGTCGTGGGGGGGTAGGGAGGAAAAAATGAAACAAGATGGGATCGGGAGAGAGACAAACCATAAGAGACTCGTAATCTCATGAAACAAACTGAGGGTTGCTGGGGGGGGGGGGATAGGGGTAGGGTGGCTGGGTTATGTACATTGGGAGGGTATGTGCTATGGTGAATGCTTTGAAATGGTAAGCCTGATGATTCACAGACCTGTACCCCTGGGGCAAATAATACATTATGTGTTAATTTGAAAAAAAATTGGAGATCAGGACACAGACATCCACAGAGGGTAGACCACATGAGGATACAGGGAGATGATGGCCACCTGCAAGCCATGGAGAGAGACCTCAGAATCCCTTGATCTTGGACCTCTAGCCTCCAGAACTGTGAGAGAGAACTGAGAGAGAGAACTGTTGTTGAAGCTCCCCAGTGAGTGGTACTTTGTTACAGAAGCCCAGCAAACTAATACAGATCCATTCTCTCATGGAGGGGGACATCTGGGTCCCAGTCAGAACACTGGGAACAGGGCAGCCTGGGGGCAAGTAGGGGAGCCATGGTTTCTGCAAACCATGCTTTGCTTGCAAGAGCACACTGCGGACATCCCTATGTAGCCCTGGCCTCACCCTGTACAGCAGTCTCTTCCCACATCTTGACCCCTCAATGATGGGAGTCAACATCCTGTCTTTCCTTCAGCCTGGATGACCCTACCTCTGGGGTGAAGCCACAGTGTGGAGCCAGGTGAACCCCACTACTGACCACAGAGATCTGCAAGGCCTGGAGCAAAACACAAGTCTGAGGCCCATCTTCCAACTCCTATAACTCCCAACTCCAACATCATCTTGGAGGATGAGAGAAATGGGAAGGAAATCACTAAGACTGAACTCAAAAAGCCCAAGTTATCCAAACAAGCTGGAGAAGCTGCTAAATAAACACAATAAAGTGTGAAGTGGACAATCCAATTCCCGCATTTGGCCTCTAGTTCAGCTTTTCTGGGATCTTATCTCTCATAATGAGCCCCTGGGGCACCCAAAGAGGTCAGATCTGAGTCTCTCAAAGTACAACCAGTATGTATGGATCAGGCCAGAAGAAAAATCATGGTGAGTGATGGCAAAGTGCTCAAGCCAGAATGCCTTGATAGCTCTCTCTCACACTTTCTCTTTCCCCCACCTCCATCCATCCTCAAGGCCTCTCCATTTCTCTCACAGAATGCATCTCCTAACCACCAACACTGCTGTCATCCTGGCCATGCTGTCATCATATTTCTCCCTAATACCTAACAGGGCTCCCAAGCAGACCTCGACTCCTACTCTGCTAGCTCCCAGCCAGTCTCCAAACTGCCACTGCAGGGAAAGCCCATTGTCTCACTCTCCCACTAAAGACCCTCCAGTGGGTTCCCCATGCACTTAATAAAAGTCAGACTCCTGCCACTGGCCCCCGAGGTCCCTGTCCACCCCTCCAGCCCCCTCTCCTTCCACCACCTGCCTCACTCGCTGCCCTCCAGCCACGTGGATCTTATTGTCAGATGAATCCAAGCCCTTTCTTGCCTCAGGGCCTTTGTATTCCTTGTTTCTTCCACCTGGAATGCTCTTCCCCTGGCAATTCATGGGGCCTAATTCTTCACGTTCCAGCTTAAAATACCATCTCGGCAGAGGGGCCCTCCCAGGCCCTCAGATCCCCCAGCTGCAATCTCGGCACCAGTTCATTTCCTTCTTGCCTCTACAGCAACATATAACTGCTATATTTGCCTACTAATTAGTTATCTCTCTCCTAACTAGGACATGACCCCATGACAAGGGTAGAAACCCTATTGCTCACCCTGATATTCTCAACATTGAAATAACAACCTGGCACAGACCAGGAGTTCAACAGATACTGGTTGAATAAATCAAAATTCTGGAATGCTATGGAACATAATGCAAGATACTCCAGATGGCTCCAAGCTCCTTTCACAGAACTATTGCTTCTGAGACTAATGCCCAGCATCACCAGTTCCCCTGCGATGGCATTTCCTCTCTTCACCCCAAATGAGTAGGCTGTGCAGCTGTTCCCAAAGCTTTGTGTCTCTGCAGGAAATGGAACCATCTTTCTGCTGACTCGGCACCCACCAGTCCCTTAGGAGGACAATTTAACAGGAGATGAAAAGTTCGGAACATGCAAAAACAAACCTCTGTGCCTGAAACTAATGTGACCTTCCCCTCCCCAAACAGCAAAGGAAGTGCCTGCCCCACATTACACAGCTGGTCTGTGTTGGAGTGTGATTTAAACCCAGGTCTTTGAACTCTAGGGCAAGTGCTTGAATCACTCTGCCATCTGCATGAAGATGTTCCTCACGACAGTCCTTACTCCAGAAAAAATTTGGACACAAGCCTCTTTCTCAAACCAGTTTCAACTCTTGCACAAAAAAAACACCTTGAAATTAAGTCTGGGGGTGCCTATTGACCCCATGGCCATTACTTTTCCTTTCCCAATTCTTGACCCTCTTTCAGACTTCTTTTCCTTCCACAGGCAAACTGTTCAATACAGCAGCCACTGGGTTATTGAGCCCTTGAAATGCAGCTGCTCTGGGTGGAGATTTGCTACAAAGCATTATATGATAATTAAAAATAGAACTTCCCTATGACCCTGCAATTGCACTACTGGGTATTTACCCCAAAGATACAGATGTAGTGAAAAGAAGGGCCATCTGAACCCCAACGTTTATAGCAGCAAAGGTCACGGTCGCCAAACTGTGGAAAGAACCAAGATGCCCTTCAACGGACGAATGGATAAGGAAGATGTGGTCCATATACACTATGGAGTATTATGCCTCCATCAGAAAGGATGAATACCCAACTTTTGTAGCAACATGGACGGGACTGGAAGAGACTATGCTAAGTAAAATAAGTCAAGCAGAGAGAGCCAATTATCATAAGGTTTCACTTATTTGTGGAGCATAACAAATAACATGGAGGAAAGGGCAGATGGAGAGGAGAAGGGAGTTGAGGGAAATTGGAAGGGGAGGTGAACCATGAGAGACTATGGACTCTGAAAAACAATCTGAAGGTTTTGAAGGGGCAGGGGGTGGGAGGTTGGGGGAACCAGGTGGTGGGTACTAGAGAGGGCACGGATTGCATGGAGCACTGGGTGTGGTGCAAAAACAATGAATACTGTTACGCTGAAAAGAAATTTAAAAAAAAAGAAAATATAAGGCGTTCAGAAGAGCAATGATGAAAATAAACAAAGGCAAAATGCTAGGAAGTGATAGAGGGTAATTCAGGATGGTTGGTTGGCTAAAGTTTCTCTGAGGAAATCATGTTTGTGGCTTGAGTGACAGAAAAAGCGAAGAGTGTATAGTGTATAACTCTATATAGAATGTATAACTCAGCAGGCCTGCTGACTCAGCAGGCCCAAATCCTACATATCTCAAAGAAAGGACTGATCCTGATCAGCTCCAGGGCAAAATATTTAAGCCCTTGGAATATGTTGCCTACTATGAGTCTTTGTATACCTGCGCTCCATGAGCCAAACCAAATAGCTTATGCCAGCACTGTGAATTATGGTAGGGGTCTTGGGCCATGCTGTATTTGTTTGACCTTTGGAGGTGCTGGAAATGGAATAACTAAGGTCACATGAGCCCTCCCTGCTTATGTGACCAACCCTCAACAAAAACCCTGAGCAGCAAGGCTCAGGTGAGCTTCACTTGTTGGCAATACATCATACGTGCTGTCACATGTCATTGCTGGGGAGATTCAGACCTGTCTGTACCATTTCACTGGGAGGGGAAAACTGAAAGCTTGGATCCTGTGTGCCTTTTACCTTTGCTGATTTCGATCTATATGCTTTTGCTGTAGCAAACCATAACCATGAGTATAAAAGCTTTACTGAGTTCTATGAATCTTTCTCAAAAATCACTGAGTATGGTATTCAGGACCCCTAACATAGAGATGATAAACGAGAGGAAGACATCCCATACAAAGAGAACCGCTTGTGCAAAAGCCCTGAAGTAGGAATGCAAATGAGATTTAGACCAAGAACAACCCAGGGGCCTGCCAAGGTCACATGATGATGTGGAGAAAGAAGGGAACCCAGAGCTTAGATCTGCTGACCCTCACTCAGGGGCTTTCCCCTGAAGCATCCTGGAATGGCAGAAATGGGACAGGCTTAGAAGTCACACAAACATAGTTTCAAATTCTGCTTCTACCTGTATTAGCTATGTGACCTTGAGGAATCCATTCAACCTCTCTGAACCTCAGGATCCTCATCTCTAAAAAGGATTTGATGCATATCTCATGGTTTGTACAAAAAGTAAGTGAATAATGCATGTAAAACCCCTGGTATATAAGAGGGCTCTTAGTTTGAATTTTCCCCAGAGGCAGACCCTGAGACAAACATTTGGATATAAATAGTTAATTTAGGGGGTGATCCCAGGAAGCACTCAAAAAGGATGGAGACATGGCTCGAGGAAGGTAGGAATGTGAATACAGTGTATGTTCATGAGCAGGTAAGTGCTACAGAAAACTGGAGCCGATCCTGCAGGGGACCTTCTGATGCCTGTGCATGATGTGCCTCAGAACCATGCTGAGGAAAAGGGAAGTTAGGATGTGTTCCCACCTCTTATTTGTGAAAGATTGCTGCTTTGGGCATTAGCTGCCTGGCACTTCCTGCCTTCCTCTCAGTGAGCCAAACACATGCCAGTGAGCAGAGAGCACCCCAGTTCCTGAGGCACAGGAAGCCCTCAGCCTGCAAACTGTCTTCAGGGATATGGACAGTACACCCAAAGCATCTACTCTAATACACATATAACTGAGTGTTAGTTTTCCTTCTCCTTTTCCTTTTTGCCTGGAGCATATACCCACAAAGTTTTCAGAGGAATGAGATTAATAGCTGTTGGGTTGGAAATCTTGATAGAAGTGAAATGGTTTTGGGAGCCTGGGTGGCTCAGTGGGTTGAGTGTCTGCCTTTAGCTCAGGTCATGATCTCTGGGTCTTGGGATTAAGCCCGGTGTCAGGCTCCCTGCTCAGTGGGGAGTCTGTTTCTCCCTATCCCTCTGCCCTTCCCCCCTGCTTGTGGTCTCCCCCTCTCTCTCTAATAAATAAGCAAAATCTTTGAAAAAAAAATAAAATTGCTTTTATTTCTCCATCATTAAGTTCCATGCCCAGCGAGAGAGCTTAGGAAGACATGCTTATCCATGGACGACAGTGAGAGCCTTTTTGTGCTCAGCCATTCTCTCCTGGCCTGACAACTGCTAAGGCTGCCCTCACCTCCAGTTCCAGAGCCTCTACAGGCCACTCCCATGGGCTTGCAGTTCTCTCATGGAGTCTAGCATAGTCCTAGAAAGCAAAGTCCTCACAGGGAGACAACACACAGAACTGCTGTGTTGGAAGAGAGGACATGTCTTAAGGATGGGAAAAAGATAGGAAGGAAGAAACTGGGTCGCATCTTGAGTGAGCACTCCAAGATCAGCCAAAGAGTCAAGTCTGACCTCCTGGAATAGCTCTTTTCAAATGCGAGCTACCTATGGAAGTGGAAAACCGATGTCAGAAGACAATGATGCCAAGAGGACAAGGCTCAGGTCTCCCATCAAATTCACCCAGATCAGCTTTGTAAACTGTGGCTTAGCATTCCTTCCAAGAATGTAGTCAAGGGCCACAGAAGTTCTCTGGGTCACAAAGTGACGTACAAACAGAGGCGGTGGAAATTGGGAAATGGCCAGATCAGACCAGATGTGACATTATGGAGGAAATGAAGGGACAACTGGAACAGTACTGTTGGGGAGAAGTCACAGGAGTTTAGACCCAAGGGTCCCACTCCAATCTGTTATTCATTCACTTGTACTGTGGACAAGACCCTTCCACTCTCAACTCCTTGTCCACATGTAAGGAGATTATACTAAATGTTCTCAATGCCCAGGTGCTAGGATTCTATAACCTAAGTTTTAAACTTCCAAGGTTGCAGACCTAGAAAACAGAGATAGAAGGCAGAAGTGGTGGCTGAGATCAATAACCAGAGAGAATATGTTGCAACTCAAGTCAAGTCACCAATTACAACACACATCTGATGTTTTCCCACAGCACTGCTTTGCTGGCATAATCCTGGTTGAAGATTAAACCTCAACTTGGCAAATGAACCTTAGGAAGTTCAGATTATAACCAGACCAGTACAAGCAGGTTGAGAATATGAACTCGGCTCACCAGGGAAACACACTATGATGAAACAGTTCTAGCCTGACACTTGAAGTCAAGATTTCTTTGACAGTTTCAATTCTCTCAAAATATATACATTAAAATAGAACCTAAAGGGTATTATGTGCATGACCAGGAATTATATTCACCAAGGAAAAAGCACTATGGAAGTTGACTGAAACATAATAGGTTCATACCCATTAAATTATCTGGGTGACTAGGGGGCTTAAATCAACAAATTGCAATGCTAATGAAATTACTTTAGCAATGACAGAAGCCAGACTTTTTCAAATACTTCTTAAGAAGGAGACAGGGACTGTGTAATGTTCCTTTAGAATTCTGATAGGCTAGTAAAAATTGATTCTATCTTTTCTTTTTTTTTTTTTTTTTTTTTTGGATCTCAGTAACTTAAAAACCATACAAACTATATGGTTCTCCAGTAAAGATAAATATATGAACAAAAATAAAAACATGTATTATGGTAATCTTGGCTTGTAACTCCACTTTTTATTGTATTATAGTATCTAAAAGACAAAAGCATAAAAATGGGTACACAATATTTAAAGATATAATTTATGACATCAATAAAATAAAATGGGGGTGGTGAGTGGAGAGCTATAAAGGAGTAGAGTTCCTATGCGATTGAAGTTAAGTTTAAAATAGATTGTTATATTTCAGGGTGTCTTATATAATCCACAGGGTAAACACAAAGAAAATATCTATAGAACATACACAATAGCAAATGCAAAGGAAATCAAAACATGTCACTACAAAAAGCCAACCAAATACAAAGGAAGGTAGTAAGGCAGGAAAAGAGGGATAAAAAGGCTATATGACATGCAGAAAATAAATATCAAAATGATAATAGTGAGTCCTTCCCTATCAGTAATTACTTTAAATAAAAATAAAAATATAGGGGAGGAGTCAAGATGGCGGAGAAGTAGCAGCTGAGACGACTTCAGGTAGCGGGAGATCAGCTAGATAGCTTATCTAAAGATTGCAAACACCTACAAATCCAACGGGAGATCGAAGAGAAGAAGAACAGCAACTCTAGAAACAGAAAATCAACCACTTTCTGAAAGGTAGGACGGGCGGAGAAGTGAATCCAAAGCAACGGGAAGATAGACCACGGGGGGAGGGGCCGGCTCCCGGCAAGTGGCGGAGCAACGGAGCACAAAATCGGGACTTTTAAAAGTCTGTTCCGCTGAGGGACATCGCTCCAGAGGCTTAACCGGGGTGAAGCCCACGCGGGGTCAGCGTGGCCTCAGGTCCCGCAGGGTCACAGAAGGATCGGGGGCGTCTGAGTGTCGCAGAGCTTACAGGTATTAGAACGGGGAAGCCGGCTACAGAGACAGCCGAGGAGTGAGCTCTAAGCTCGGGGTTACCTTGAACCGGTCGCAGGCTCGGTCAGCTCGGAGCGCGGCCGGAGGCAGGGTGACGGGAGTCATTGGGCGCTGTTCTCTGAGGGCGCACTGAGGAGTGGGGCCCCGGGCTCTCGGCTCCTCCGGCCGGAGACTGGGCGGCCGCCATCTTCATTCCCGCCCTCCGGACTCTACGGAAAGCGCTCAGGGAACAAAAGCTCCCGAAAGCAAACCCGAGCGGATTACTCAGCCCGGCCCGGGTAAGGGCGGTGCAACTCCGCCCGGGGCAAAGACGCTTGAGAATCACTACAACAGGCCCCTCCTCCAGAAGATCAACAAGAAGCCCAGCCAGGACCAAGTTCACCTACCAAGGAGTGCAGTTTCAATACCAAGGAGAGCAGCGGAATTCCAGAGGAGGAGAAAGCAAGCACGGAACTCATGGCTTTCTCCCCATGATTCTTTAGCCTTGCAGTTAATTTAATTTTTTTTCTTTTTCAATTTATTTTTCTCTTCTTCTGCTAAATTTTTTCTAACTTTTACCCTTTTCTTTTTTAACAATTTTTAAATAGTTTATCTAATATATATATATATTTTCCTTTTTATATTTTTTCTTTATCGGTTTTCTTTTTTTAATTGTTTCTTTTTTTCTCTCTCTCTTTCTGAACCTCTTTTTATCCCCTTTCTCCCCCCTCACGATTTGGGATCTCTTCTGATTTGGCTAAAGCATATTTTCCTGGGGTTGTTGCCACCCTTTTAGTATTTTACTTGCTCCTTCATATACTCTTATCTGGACAAAATGACAAGGCGGAAAAATTCACCACAAAAAAAAGAGCAAGAGGCAGTACCAAAGGCTAGGGACCTAATCAATACAGACATTGGTAATATGTCAGATCCAGAGTTCAGAATGATGATTCTCAAGGTTCTAGCCGGGCTCGAAAAAGGCATGGAAGATATTAGAGAAACCCTCTCAGGAGATATAAAAGCCCTTTCTGGAGAAATAAAAGAACTAAAATCTAACCAAGTTGAAATCAAAAAAGCTATTAATGAGGTGCAAACAAAAATGGAGGCTCTCACTGCTAGGATAAATGAGGCAGAAGAAAGAATTAGCGATATAGAAGACCAAATGACAGAGAATAAAGAAGCTGAGCAAAAGAGGGACAAACAGCTACTGGACCACGAGGGGAGAATTCGAGAGATAAGTGACACCATAAGACGAAACAACATTAGAATAATTGGGATTCCAGAAGAAGAGGAAACAGAGAGGGGAGCAGAAGGTATATTGGAGAGAATTATTGGAGAGAATTTCCCCAATTGGCAAAGGGAACAAGCATCAAAATCCAGGAGGTTCAGAGAACCCCCCTCAAAATCAATAAGAATAGGTCCACACACCGTCACCTAATAGTAAAATTTACAAGTCTTAGTGACAAAGAGAAGATCCTGAAAGCAGCCCGGGAAAAGAAGTCTGTAACGTACAATGGTAAAAATATTAGATTGGCAGCAGACTTATCCACAGAGACCTGGCAGGCCAGAAAGAGCTGGCATGATATATTCAGAGCACTAAATGAGAAAAACATGCAGCCAAGAATACTATATCCAGCTAGGCTATCATTGAAAATAGGAGGAGAGATTAAAAGCTTCCAGGACAAACAAGAACTGAAAGAATTTGCAAATACCAAACCAGCTCTACAGGAAATATTGAAAGGGGTCCTCTAAGCAAAGAGAGACCCTAAAAGTAGTAGATCAGAAAGAAACAGAGACAATATACAATAACAGTCACCTTACAGGCAATACAATGGCACTAAATTCATATCTCTCAATACTTACCCTGAATGTTAATGGGCTAAATGCCCCAATCAAAAGACACAGGGTATCAGAATGGATAAAAAAACAAAACCCATCTATATGTTGCCTACAAGAAACTCATCTTAAACCCGAAGACACCTCCAGGTTTAAAGTGAGGGGGTGGAAAAGAATTTACCATGCTAATGGACATCAGAAGAAAGCAGGAGTGGCAATCCTTATATCAGATCAATTAGATTTTAAGCCAAAGACTATAATAAGAGATGAGGAAGGACACTATATCATACTCAAAGGAACTGTCCAACAAGAAGATCTAACAATTTTAAATATCTATGCCCCTAACGTGGGAGCAGCCAACTATATAAACCAATTAATAACAAAATCAAAGAAACACATCGACAATAATACAATAATAGTAGGGGACTTTAACACTCCCCTCACTGAAATGGACAGATCATCCAAGCAAAAGATCAACAAGGAAATCAAGGCCTTAAATGACACACTGGACCAGATGGACATCACAGATATATTCAGAACATTTCATCCCAAAGCAACAGAATACACATTCTTCTCTAGTGCACATGGAACATTCTCCAGAATAGATCACATTCTTGGTCCTAAATCAGGTCTCAACCGGTATCAAAAGATTGGAATCATTCCCTGCATATTTTCAGACCACAATGCTCTGAAGCTAGACCTCAATCACAAGAGGAAATTTGGAAAGAACCCAAATACATGGAGACTAAACAGCATCCTTCTAAAGAATGAATGGGTCAACCAGGAAATTAAAGAAGAGTTGAAAAAATTCATGGAAACAAATGATAATGAAAACACAACGGTTCAAAATCTGTGGGACACAACAAAGGCAGTCCTGAGAGGAAAATATATAGCGGTACAAGCCTTTCTCAAGAAACAAGAAAGGTCTCAGGTACACAACCTAACCCTACACCTAAAGGAGCTAGAGAAAGAACAAGAAAGAAACCCTAAACCCAGCAGGAGAAGAGAAATCATAAAGATCAGAGCAGAAATCAATGAAATAGAAACCAAAAAAAAAAAAAAAAAACAATAGAACAAATCAACGAAACTAGGAGCTTGTTCTTTGAAAGAATTAATAAGATTGATAAACCCCTGGCCAGACTTATCAAAAAGAAAAGAGAGAGGACCCAAATAAATAAAATCATGAATGAAAGAGGAGAGATCACAACCAACACCAAAGAAATACAGACAATTATAAGAACATACTATGAGCAACTCTACGCCAACAAATTTGACAATCTGGAAGAAATGGATGCATTCCTAGAGACATATAAACTACCACAACTGAACCAGGAAGAAATAGAAAGCCTCAACAGACCCATAAGCAGTAAGGAGATTGAAACAGTCATCAAAAATCTCCAAACAAACAAAAGCCCGGGGCCAGATGGCTTCCCGGGGGCATTCTACCAAACATTTAAAGAAGAACTAATTCCTATTCTCCTGAAACTGTTCCAAAACATAGAAATGGAAGGAAAACTTCCAAACTCATTTTATGAGGCCAGCATCACCTTGATCCCAAAACCAGACAAGGATCCCATCAAAAAAGAGAACTACAGACCAATATCCTTGATGAACACAGATGCAAAAGTTCTCGCCAAAATACTAGCCAATAGGATTCAACAGTACATTAAAAGGATTATTCACCACGACCAAGTGGGATTTATTCCAGGGCTGCAAGGTTGGTTCAACATCCACAAATCAATCAATGTGATACAACACATTAATAAAAGAAAGAACAAGAACCATATGATACTCTCCATAGATGCTGAAAAAGCATTTGACAAAGTACAGCATCCCTTCCTGCTCAAAACTCTTCAAAGTGGAGGGATAGAGGGCACATACCTCAATATTATCAAAGCCATCTATGAAAAACCCACCACAAATACCATTCTCAATGGAGAAAAACTGAAAGCTTTTCCGCTAAGGTCAGGAACACGGCAGGGATGTCCGTTATCACTACTGCTATTCAACATAGTACTAGAAGTCCTAGCCTCAGCAATCAGACAACAAAAGGAAATTAAAGGCATCCAAATCGGCAAAGAAGAAGTCAAACTATCACTCTTTGCAGATGATATGATACTATATGTGGAAAACCCAAAAGACTCCACTCCAAAACTGCTAGAACTTGTACAGGAATTCAGTAAAGTGTCAGGATATAAAATCAATGCCCAGAAATCAGTGGCATTTCTCTACACCAACAACAAGACAGAAGAAAGAGAAATTAAGGAGTCAATCCCATTTACAATTGCACCCAAAACTATAAGATACCTAGGAATAAACCTAACCAAAGAGACTAAGAATCTATACACAGAAAACTATAAAGTACTCATGAAAGAAATTGAGGAAGACACAAAGAAATGGAAAAATGTTCCATGCTCCTGGATTGGAAGAATAAATATTGTGAAAATGTCTATGCTACCTAAAGCAATCTACACATTTAATGCCATTCCTATCAAAGTACCATCCATTTTTTTCAAAGAAATGGAACAAATAATCCTAAAATTCATATGGAACCAGAAAAGACCTCGAATAGCCAAAGGAATATTGAAAAAGAAAGCCGAAGTTGGTGGCATCACAATTCCGGACTTCAAGCTCTATTACAAAGCTGTCATCATCAAGACAGCATGGTACTGGCACAAAAACAGACACATAGATCAATGGAACAGAATAGGGAGCCCAGAAATAGACCCTCAACTCTATGGTCAACTCATCTTTGACAAAGCAGGAAAGAATGTCCAATGGAAAAAAGACAGCCTCTTCAATAAATGGTGTTGGGAAAATTGGACAGCCACATGCAGAAAAATGAAATTGGATCATTTCCTTACACCACACACGAAAATAGACTCCAAATGGATGAAGGATCTCAATGTGAGAAAGGAATCCATCAAAATCCTTGAGGAGAACACAGGCAGCCACCTCTTCGACCTCAGCCGCAGCAACATCTTCCTAGGAACATCACCAAAGGCAAGGGAAGCAAGGGCAAAAATGAACTATTGGGATTTCATCAAGATCAAAAGCTTTTGCACAGCAAAGGAAACAGTTAACAAAACCAAAAGACAACTGACAGAATGGGAGAAGATATTTGCAAACGACATATCAGATAAAGGGCTAGTGTCCAAAATCTATAAAGAACTTAGCAAACTCAACACCCAAAGAACAAATAATCCAATCAAGAAATGGGCAGAAGACATGAACAGACATTTCTGCAAAGAAGACATCCAGATGGCCAACAGACACATGAAAAAGTGCTCCATATCACTCGGCATCAGGGAAATACAAATCAAAACCACAATGAGATACCACCTCACACCAGTCAGAATGGCTAAAATTAACAAGTCAGGAAATGACAGATGCTGGCGAGGATGCGGAGAAAGGGGAACCCTCCTACACTGTTGGTGGGAATGCAAGCTGGTGCAACCACTCTGGAAAACAGCATGGAGGTTCCTCAAAATGTTGAAAATAGAACTACCCTATGACCCAGCAATTGCACTGCTGGGTATTTACCCTAAAGATACAAACGTAGTGATCCGAAGGGGCACGTGCACCCGAATGTTTATAGCAGCAATGTCTACAATAACCAAACTATGGAAAGAACCTAGATGTGCATCAACAGACGAATGGATAAAGAAGAGGTGGTATATATACACAATGGAATACTATGCAGCCATCAAAAGAAATGAAATCTTGCCATTTGCGACGACGTGGATGGAACTAGAGGGTATCATGCTTAGCGAAATAAGTCAATCAG
>NW_019154097.1:49678425-49700317 GCF_002288905.1 Enhydra lutris kenyoni
AAGGGGCACGTGCACCCGAATGTTTATAGCAGCAATGTCTACAATAGCCAAACTATGGAAAGAACCTAGATGTCCATCAACAGACGAATGGATAAAGAAGATGTGGTATATATACACAATGGAATACTATGCAGCCATCAAAAGAAATGAAATCTTGCCATTTGCGACGACGTGGATGGAACTAGAGGGTATCATGCTTAGCGAAATAAGTCAATCGGAGAAAGACAACTATCATATGATCTCCCTGATATGAGGGAGAGGAGATGCAACATGGCGGGTTAAGGGGGTAGGAGAAGAGTAAATGAAACAAGATGGGATTGGGAGGGAGACAAACCATAAGTGACTCTTAATCTCACAAAACAAACTGAGGGTTGATGGTGGGGAGGGGTGTTGGGAGAGGGGGAGTGGGGTTATGGACATTGGGGAGGGTTTGTGCTATGGTGAGTGCTGTGAAGTGTGTAAACCTGGCGATTCACAGACCTGTACCCCTGGGGATAAAAATATATTATATGTTTATAAAAAATAAAATTAAAAAAAAAATTTTTTTAAGTTTTAAAAAATAAATAAATAAATAAAATAAAGATATAAATTAAACTACCCAGTCAAAAGGCAGAGATTGTCAGAAATAGAATCCAACTATACTGTGTCTATAAAAGATTCACTTTAGAGGTGCCTGGGTGGCTCAGTCAGTTAATTGTACAACTCTTGATTTCAGTTCAGGACATGATCTCAGGGTTGTGAGATCGAGCCTTGCACTGGGCTCCATGCTCAGTATGGAGCCTGTTTAAGATTCTCTCTCCGGGACGCCTGGGTGGCTCAGTTGGTTAAGCAGCTGCCTTCGGCTCAGGTCATGATCCGGGCGTCCTGGGATCGAGTCCCGCATCGGGCTCCTTGCTCGGCAGGGAGCCTGCTTCTCCCTCTGCCTCTGCCTGCCATTCTGTCTGCCTGTGCTCGCTCTCTCTCCCTCTCTCTGACAAATAAATAAAATCTTTCAAAAAAAAAAAAAAAAGATTCTCTCTCCAGAGAAGGGAGTTGAGGGAAATTGGAGGGGAAGATGAACCATGAGAGACTATGGATTCTGAAAAACAATCTGAGGGTTTTGAAGGGGTGGGGGGTGGGAAGTTGGGTGAGCCTGGTGGTGGGTATTATCGAGGGCACATATTGCATAGAGCACTGGATGTGGTTCATAAACAATGAATTCTGGTACACTGAAATGAAATTTAAAAAATAAAAAATGTTTTTAAAAATTAAATAAATAATTTAAAAATTTTTAATTTAAAAAAAATTTTAAAAAAAGATTCTCTCCCTCCCTCTCTCACTGCCCCAAACCCCTTCTCTCTCCCCCTCTCTTAAAAAAAAAAAAAGTTTTTTTAAGTTTTTTTTTAAGATTTTATTTATTTATTTAACAGAGATCTCAAGTAGGCAGAGGTGGTGGGGGGGGGGGGGGGGGGGAAGCAGGCTCCCTGCTGAGCAGAGAGCCTGATGCAGGACTCGATCCCAGGACCCTGGGATCATGACCTGAGCCGAAGGCAGAGGCCCAACCCACTGAGCCACCCAGGCGCCCCTTTTTTAAGTTTTTTTTTTTTTAAAGATTTTATTTATTTGAGAAAGAATCTGAGAGAGAGAGAGCATGAGAGGACGGAGGGCCAGAGGGAGAAGCAGACTCCCCACCAAGCAGGGAGCCCGATGTGGGACTTGATCCCGGGACTCCAGGATCA
The DNA here is from genome assembly GCF_002288905.1 of Enhydra lutris kenyoni. Lineage (NCBI taxonomy): Eukaryota > Metazoa > Chordata > Mammalia > Carnivora > Mustelidae > Enhydra > Enhydra lutris. Next base: position 49,680,144 of record NW_019154097.1, read on the forward strand.
TGACCTGAGCCAAAGGCAGTCGCTTAACCAACTGAGCCACCCAGGTTCCCCAGTTGTTGTTTTTTTTTAATAATTTCTACAACCAACTTGGGGCTCAAACTCATGACTCTGAGATCAAGAATCACATCCTCTACCAACTGAGCTAGCCAGATGCCCCAAGAGATTCATTTTTTTTACGTAGGCTCCACGCCCAGCATGGAGACCAAAATGGGGCTTGATATATATAATTCCTAGTCATGCACATAAGACACAACCTCAAGATCACAACCTGAGCTAAGAAGGATGAAGAGTCAGACACTTAACCAACTGTGCCACCCAGCTGCCCCTCCCCCAAGAGATTCACTTTGGATCTAATAACATGCATAGGTTAAAAGTTAAAGGTTGTAAAAGATATTCCATGAAAATGATAACCAAAGAGAACAGGGATGGCTATACTAATATCAGACAAAAGAGACTTTAATTCAAAAACTGCAGACTCCCCACCGCTTTCTTAGGGAAGTTCATTGTGTTCCATAGTGTTCATTGGCACAGACCCCAGTGACCTGCTTTGCAGGAGACACAGGAAGCTTTTGACACTGTGGTAACTAATGGCCATGGAAACAGAAGACCCCACCCCAAAAAAAGGGATATGCTGCTGCACATCCCCTAGAAGGAGCTACTATTATGCCACCTTAGGACCAGGGCTGCCAGCCTCCCTTAACCTCATGGATGCCCCAGACTCCAGAGCCCTGGCTGCTCTGCCTGTGCCCACACTTCAGACCCTGATTCCATAGCCACTCTAAATGTGCTTTCACTCCAAATCCCAGACCCATGGCTGCTCCATATATATCCCTATCTCAGGCACCAGAGACACCACTGCTATGGGCTAGCCAGCACGCCAGACCCTAGAGCCACTATTGCTACACACACACCCATGCTCTAGAACCTGCCTCTGAGGCCACTGGTATGCACTCAAATCTCCAGCCACAGAGCCATCGTCATGGTAGGCTAGCCAATGCCAGGATTCCACAGCTACTATCACTCTGTGAGCACCTGCACTCCAGACTCTGGCTCTGTTCTGCTCAGCAAGTGCCAGCATCTGGGCAACAGAGCCAACCCCACTGTGGATCTTCAGTGTCCCTGACCCTGGAGCCACTGTCCTACTGCAATTCCAGTCCCCTGTGCCATGGTGGGCACATGGTCATCAGAACTTTAGACACAATATCACCACAACTTCAAGGGCACCCACAAGCTGGATACAGTGCCAAGAGGGGTCCTCCCAGCCATGACAACCCTTAGAAGAAAAAAACCCTAGGAGAAAAAAAGATCAGGAGGTTCTAGGTAGCTGAAGACCCCAAGAGTTCCTGTAGATATTTATAGTCTTAACCACTGAAAACCCCTTTCTATCTTCACAAACGTTCACCCCAGCTAAGGGAGCTGCACAAAGATTATGCTGCTGGGCCTTCTCTGGAGCTGGAATTGCCACATCCTGCCCAGCAAACACCCTCACACCTACCCATAGGTAAAGGTATTCCCCACCAAAACCAATTTCTAAAATCTGTTAAAGTTGACTACTCTATCAAATGCACAGATATCAGTGCAAGGCTACAAGAAACAAAAAATCAAGGAAACATGATAGCACCAAAGGAACAAAATAATTTCCCTGTAACTGACCCCAAAGAAATTGATATCTATAAATTGCCAGACACAGAATTTAAAATAATTACTAGCAAGCTACAAGAGAACACAGGTAACATCAAGAGAACGCAGATGCATCACAATTTGATGAAACCTCTTAAACAGTACATGAACAAAATGAGACAAATAAAGAGATGAATCATTTAAAAAAAAAAAAAAAGAACCAGTGACACCTGGGTGGCTCAGTTGGTTAAGCGGCTGCCTTTGGCTCAGGTCATGATCCCAGCGTCCTGGGATCGAGTCCCACATCGTCCCACATTGGGCTCCTTGCTCGGCAGGGAACCTGTTTCTCCCTCTGCCTCTGCTTGCCTCTCTGTCTGCCTGTGCTCACTCACTCTCCCTCTCTCTCTCTGACAAATAAATAAATAAAATCTTTTTTAAAAAATTTTTTAAAAGAACCAAATGTAAATGCTCAAGGTGAAGAATACAATGACTGAAATGAAAACTGAAAAGGTGAGCAGACATGACCAAGCAGAAGAATCTTTGAGGGTTGTTATAGGGGAAAGGGGTAGGGGGATAGGATAACAGGGTGTTGGGCATTAAGGAGGGCACATGATGTAATGAGCACTGAGTGTTATACACAATTGATGAATCACTGTAACTCTACCTCTGAAACTATTAATACACTACATGTTTTTTAATTGAATTTTTAAAAAATAAAATAAATTTTAAAAAAAACTCAAAAACAAACCATTTGAAATTACTCAGGATAAAAAAGAAAAAAGAGGGGCGCCTGGGTGGCTCAGTGGGTTAAAGCCTCTGCCTTTGGCTCAGGTCATGATCCCAGGGTCCTGGGATCGAGCCCTGCATCGGGCTCTCTGCTCAGCGGGGAGCCTGCTCCCTCCTCTCTCTCTGCCTGACTCTCTGCCTACTTGTGAGCTCTGTCTGTCAGATAAATGAATAAAATCTTTAAAAAAATTTTTAAAAAGAAAAAAGAATGAAGAAGAGTGAAGAAAGCCTACAGAAATTATGAGACACTACCAAGCAAAACCATACTCACATAATGGGAGTCCCAAAAGACAAGAGGGAAAAGGGGGAAGAAAGCTTATTTAAAGAAACAGCTGAAAACTTCCCAAATCTGGGGGGAAATGTAGACATCCACATACATGAAGCTCATAGGGCACAACACATTCAACCCAGAGGACTTCACTGAAACACATTATAATAAAACTGCCAGAAATCAAAAAAAGCAAAGAATTTTGAAAGCAGCAAGAGAAAAGAATCTCATCTCATACAAAGGAACACCCATGCTACTATCAGTTGCTTTCTCAGCGAAATCTTGCAGGCCAAAAGACAGTGAGATAATATATAAAGAATGCTGAAAGAAGAAAATTGTTAGGGCACCTGGGTAGCTCAGTCGAGGTTAAGCATCTGCCTTCAGTTCAGGTCATGATCTCAGAGTCCTGGGATCGAGCCCCACATCAGGCTCCCTGCTCAGTGGAAATTCTGCTTTTCCCTTTCCCTCTACCCCCACCCCTGGTCGTTCTCTCTCTCTCTCTCTCAAATAAATAAATAAAACCCTTAAAAAGAATGCCTCACCTGGCAACCCTGTCCTTCAGAAAACAAGAAAACATGAAGACCTTCCCAAATAAAGCTGAGGGAATTCATCACCACTAGGCCTCCTTAGGGAAATCTAAAGAGTTCTTTAAGCCAAAATGAAAGGATGCAATTAGTAACAGGAAAGCATACGAAGATTAAAACTCACCATTAAAGGAAAGTATAAAGTCAAATTCAGAATACACTAACACTAGGGGCACCTGGGTGGCTCAGTTGGTTAAGCATCCAACTCTTGATTTCAGTTCAGGTCATGATCTCAGGGTTGTGGGATCGAGCTGTGCTTGGCTCTGCACTCAGGGCAGAATCTGCTCGTCCCTCTCCTTCCTCTTCTGCCTCTCCCCTCCAGTCTAAAATAAATATTTTAAAATAATTAAAAAATAAAACTGGATAAAACCTTCATGCTATTGCATTTGGCGGTGATTCCCTGCATATGACTGGATTTGGCAGTGATTTCTTACATATGACACCAAGAACAAATGAAACAAAAGAAAAAATAGATGAATGAATACCAAAATTTAAAACTTTTATATATCAAATGACACAATGAACAGAGTGAAAAGTAACTTATGGAATGGGACAAAATAATTTATATATCATATAGTTGATAAGGATTTAATATCCCAAATATATAAAGAACTCCTACAACTCAATAATTTAAAAAGACCTCATCAAAAAATTGGCAAAGGAATTCTGGAAAACAGTATGAAGGTTCCTCAAGATGTTAAAAATAGAATTACTCTATGACCAGAGATTACACTACTAGGTATTTACCCCAAAGATACAGATGTAGTAAAAAGAAGGGGTACATGCACCCCAACACTCACAGAAACAATGTCCACAATAGCCAAACTGTGGAAGGAGCCAAGATGCCCTTCAAGAGATGAATGGATAGAGAAGATGTAGTACATATATACAATGAAATATTACTCAGCCATCAGAAAGGAGGAATACCCACCATTTGCTTTGACATGGATGGAAATGGAGGGGATTATGCTAAGTGAAATAAGTCAAGCAAAGAAAGTCAATTATCATATGGTTTCACTCATATGTGGAATATAAGGAATAGTGTGGAGGAACACAGAAGAAGAGAGGGAAAACTGAATGGGAAGAAATCAAAGAGGGAGAGAAACCATAAGAGACTGAACTCCAGGAAACAAACTGAGGGTTATAGAAGGGAGGGGGTGTTGAGGGATAGGGTAACTGAGTAATGGGCATTAAAGAGGGCAAGTGATGTGATGAGCACTAGGTGTTATACATAAATAATGAATCGTTGAACACTACATCAAAGAGTAACAATGTACTATATGATGTACTATATAACAGTGAACTGAACATTAAAAAAAAATGGCAAAGGATGTAAATAGACATTTCTCCAAAGATATACAAATGACCAAAAATCACACGTAAAAATGTTCATAGCACTAATATTCAGGCAATGCAAATCAAAACCTCATATCCATTAGACTGTCTACTATTATATATATGTGTGTGTGTGTGTGTGTGTGTGTATATATACACACACACATACATATGTGTGTATATATATATAACAGTATCCACTCTACCTCCGTCCCAGTCATACAAAATTACAAAAGTTTCAATTATCATGGTTAAGGAGACTCTTAGAAGACAAAAGCAATTCCACCTTTTGCTGGTGCCTGAGGTCCCCCCAGCAAGACAAAGTTTTAGTCCCTTGACCATAAATTCATAGAAGCGTCCAAGTCACAGCAGCCCTCCCACACTCACATATAGTTGCTAACAGTGTTGTCTGTGATTCCCTAAATGTTTCACATGTATTTTATATTTATTTGATGTTCCCTCTACAGATTCTTCTTTGTTCCTAGTAAACTTTAGTAAGAAAAAAAACAGAAAATAAGTGTCAATGAGAAAAAAGTGGGAACCTTTTACAAATGTAGTGATCCAAAGGGGCATGTGCACCTGAATGTTTATAGCAGCAATGTCTACAATAGCCAAACTATGGGAAGAGCCTACATGTCCATCAATAGATAAATGGATAAAGAAGATGTGGTATACATATTCAATGGAATACTACACAGCCATCAAAAAAGAACAACACAGATGGAACTAGAGGGTATTATGCTAAGCAAAATAAGTCAATCAGAGAAAGACAATTATCATATGATCTCTCTGATATGAGGAATTTGAGAGGCAGGACAGGGGTTCATGAGGGAAGGGAGGGAAAAATGAAACAAGATGGGACCAGGGAGGGAGACAAACCATAAGAGACTTAATCTCAGGAAATAAACTGAGGGTTGCTGGGGGGGTGAAGGGGAGGGATAGGATAGCTGGGTTATGGACATTAGGAGGGTATGTGTTCTGCTGAGTGCTGTGAAATGTGTAAGACTGATGATTCACAGACCTGTACCCCTGAAGCAAATAATACATTATATGTTAATTTTAAAAAGACCAAAAAAAAAGTCAGAATCTTAATGCACTGCTGGGAATGTGAAATGGTGCATCTGCTGTGGAGAACAGCATTGGAGATTCCTAAAAAAAAAAAAAAAAAAAAGTAAGAATCGAACTACCCCGTGATCCAGAAATTCCATTTCTGGGAATCTACCCAAAACAACTGAAAGCAGAATCTTCAGAAGATATTTGTACACCATGCTCATAGCAGTATTATTCACAGTAACCAAAAGGTAGAAGCAACCCAAGTGTCTCATCAACAGATTAAAAAAGAAAATGGACTATATCTATATGGTGGAATATTATTCAGCCTTAAAAAGGAAGGAAATCCTGACAGTGGCAACACTGATGAACCTTGGGGAGATTATGCAAAGTAAAATAAGCCCGTCACAAAAGGACACATACTATATGATTCTACTTATATGAGGTACCTAGAGTAGGCTAACTCATAGAGACAGAAAGTACAGTGGTGGTTGCCAGGGAGCTGGGGGAGGGAGGAATGGGGAATTGTTTTGTGGGTACAGGGTTTCAGTTTGGGAAGATGAAAAGAATTCTGGAAATTAGTTACACATGATATGAATGTACTTAACACTGTAACTTAACACTGTACTTAAACAATGGTTAAGATGGTAAATTTGATATTATGTGCATTTCATCACAATTTTTTCAATGAATGCTGAGTTCCGATCTGACTGAACAAACATGAATTCCCTGTATGGAAGATAAAAAGTAAGAAAATGTTAAGACTTTCCCTGTAGACAAAAGTAACAAATTAAACCACTGGAAGTAATAACTTTCCAGTAGAAAAACCCTAAGGGGGATGATATGTCTGGAGTCCAGGAGAACTGGGCCCAGCCAGACCCAAGACAATTACTGCACATTTATTTTTAACAATGCCCACTGAGTATGGCTCCCTAGAGGCCAAGAGCAGACCTGAAAATAATTCAAGTGTGAGCCCCACACATCTCTCCTTGGCCCAAGAATCAGGGAATGAGCCCAGCTCTCTCAGCCTCCTTGCTAACCCTGCCTTCCACCCACACACACTTGCTCTGCATTTTGCTTCCAGTGGGGCCCAGGCTTGAGTCTCCAGCTCCAGGACACTTGTGAGCCATCTGCCCCTCCTTAGCAAGGAGGAGTAACTCAGGAGAAGGCAGCATCCTTGGGCGGGCTTGGCAGAAATCAGACCAACTGAACAGGTCAGTGATAAGGTGGGGACAGAAGAAGACACTCCTCTCTCAATGCCCCCAAATTGTGTAAGCTTAAAGACATCTACTCCTCCACTTCTCAAAGACAAGCAGAATCAGAGACCTATAGGGGACTTTGGAAACCACACAGGGATTCAACTCCAACACTTTACAAACTTCCTAAACTCACATAGGACTAGACGTTGGGACAATTTCTCTCAGCCTCCCTTCATTCCCAACTATGAGGGCCTATCCAGTCATTCCAATACCTTCTAATGCTTATCCTTGGCAGAGACATCTGAAAATGTTTGCTGTTGCTCAGACATGCTCAGAAGCAGAGAAAGTGACTGACCACAATAGCCTAATTCTTATTTCTTGTTTAATGGAAGCAACTTAGCAGGGAAAAAACTAGCAGAAATTAAACCTCAAACTGTTCCCATTACCCTCCAAATTAACATATTTTCATTGTCAGATGTACATAGATGTTATCTGTATGTACCTGCTATCTTATGTTCTGCTTTTAAAGTCTATGTCATAGACATCCAGAAATCAACACCTTTTTTCATTTTTAATATCTGTATAATATTCTATTACATCACTACATCATCATTGCAAAGATATAGACCCTGGGAGAAAATTTTAAAATTAATGTTTAAGTACTTGGTACAGTGCCTGCTGTAGGGTATATATTTATTTATTATTGATAATATATCTATATACTTGGAAGCATGATCATCTGAATTAATTAAAACCTTCCAATTAGAATATATTTCTATTATATATATATATATTCCTTTACTTTACCCATTATAATTTCCTTTGAACAAATATTTCATTTCCCAAGTTGAATTAAAATCCAAATATTCAATTTTATCATTGCTGGAAATGAAAACACCATTTTCATTCTTTTTTTTTAATAGTTATTTAGAGTTGATCTATCAGTAAGCAATTTACTAATTTTTGTGTGATATTACACTTTACAACTCTGCTCATTAACTTTATTTTTAGCAGTGACTTCATTTCTTTTAATAGCTATAAATAGATATTTTGCAAAAAGTTATGTTTTTATTTCTTTTTTCTTTACAGATAGCCATGTCCAGCATTTCTAGCAAGATATTAAATAAGGAGTGAAAACAGAGAATACCCATATTTTGTTCTTCTTTTTAGGGAAAAAGTATAAGTCTTTAATAAACATGATGTTGACTCTTGTTTTCAAATACACCACTTATCATATTAAGGAAAAAAGCACTGTTTTCAGAGTTTTAATCTATAAGGTTTTGATAAATTTATCTGGATCTCATTACAGTAGTTGGTATTTTGTTTGTGTTAAACTAGGTTAATGGATTTCCTTGAATCTGATAGAGAATTCTTTTAATGCATAGTTTCCTTGGCTTGCACACTTTTTTCTTACTTGGGGGCATTTGCATCTATGTCTAAAAACAAAATTGGTCTAAAATATTCCTTTCATTATCTTGCTTAGTTCGAGCTTGAAGTCATATTTGCGTCTAAAAATGAATTGACGAATAATGACTGAATAACAATAGCCAAGTTAACTGGGTGCCAACTGCTTGCTAGGCACTGTTTTATGCACATTATGGGTATTTCCTCACTTAATGTTTGTAACAACCCCTGTACGCAGATATTACTAATCCACTTTACAGATTATTATACCATAACTTTGTTTTTATACTTTTTATTATTGAATTGGTCCTTAGAAAGCTTAAATATTTTCTTCATTGGAGTCAGACTATTTTATAAGTTTGTATTTCTTTCTCTGTTAGGGTTATATTCATGCTCTCTAATTCTTTTTGCACCTATGGGGTTACGGAGCATATTTGTGAGTAGTCCTCTATTTTATTTGATAAGATGTATTAGCCTCTAATTGAAAATAATAGTCAACTTAAACTTGAATCTTTTGTATTAGCTATTAAATTTTCCAAATCCTGGCCTCATTCTCACTTTCATTCTCATCTGTTTATCAAAATTGCTTATTAACTCTTTTTCAAAGAATCAATGATCAGATTTCTGCTTAAATTAATTTTCTTTTTCTACGTCATTTGTTTTTACTTTATTACCTATATTTTAACTTGTTTCCCCTTCTCAATTATTTAAGCGGAGCACCTTATGCCTCAGTCGCTGAATAAAACTAAACATGAGGACTCCAAAGTCAAAGACAAGCGTTTTCTCCACCCCTTGGGCTCTCACAAAACAGGTCCCGTATTTAAGCCAACACGAACGGTAGAGTTGTCATGATCACCAGAGGTGGAGGACTGCCGCTGAAACAGAACACAAGGCCAGTCTGTGTGCTGGCTGCCCAAGGGTCAGACCCCAACAAAAAAGGTGCCTGGGTCCAGGTATGTATGGGTTAGTGTAGCGCGGAGCCCATACCTGTGGAGGTCTGAGTGATGACCTTAGGTGGTTTACAGAGATGGAGACAAGTAGCATCAAATCACATCGTGAGAAAGCGATTGCATCTTGAGTTCTCCCTCAACTCTTCTGACCCCTCTCAGAGAAATCCTCAGGTGCTATTTCCCTAACTCCTCCCTTGCACTTTACATTCTCTTTCTTTTTTTGGTGGGGGTATTTAGAGATTTTATTTACTTATTTATTTGTCAGAGAGAGAGAGAGAGCGAGCACAGGCAGGCAGAGTGGCAGGCAGAGGCAGAGAGAGAAGCAGGCTCCCCACCGAGCAAGGAGCTCGATGCAGGACTCGATCCCAAGACCCTGGGATCATGACCTGAGCCGAAGGCAGCAACTTAACCAACTGAGCCAACCAGGCGCCCCTCTCCTTTTTTCACCAAGGAAAAGTAGGTTTCAGACTCAGAACTCCCTACAGGTAATGGTATCTGGCTAAAATTCTTAATTTCTTAATTTCTTAAGTATCGTAGGGTACAAATTTTTACTTTTAATAAATTCATTAATTTCAACTCAAATTGAATTATTAAATTAAATTGAATTATTAAATTCAAAATTCAATAATAATAAATTCATTAATAAACTCACAAAATTAGTGAGTTAAATAAGAGTGTTAATGAAACAATAAAACAGATGATAAGTAAATGTGAATGATGTTTGGGAGACACAAGGTTGGTATCAGGTGAAGGAGGACTATCTTTAAGGTCTCACCCAATCTCAAAGATGTGTGGTCACAAAGGGGAATATGAAAAGCAGTTATCCCCTCATTCAACAATAGCATAAAAACAGAGTGTCTCCTTTAGTCCAGGCATGATTCTAGAAACTAGGGATATAGCAATACATTAAAATAAAGCTCCTGCCCTCATGAGCTTATGATATGATAGGTCAGAAGAATGAGGAGGACTAAGAGCAAGAAACCAGCAAGACAGAAGAGGTGCCACAAGGAAACTGTGCTTAAAATCCAGTAGGGAATGCGTTCCAAAAAGTGGAAGTGACCAACCCTACTAACTGCACCTTGTTGGTTTTAGTATGATGGAGCCTGAGAACCAACGTCAGATGCGGCATTGGTGGCCATAGAATTTTCAGGGATTGGGGAGAAGCCTGAGAAGGGGGCTTCATAAGCAAACAGGAAGAAGGAAACTGGGGTTTGTGTACTGCCCACAGTTTGAGGACTTTTGTGGAAAGGGAGAGTAGAGAAATGAGCTGACAGCCAGAGGGGAATGTGGGTCAAGGGTGGATTTTTAAAACTCAGTGATTTCTGTGTGCTGACAGGAATGATCCAGAAGCTAGGAGAAAAATCCTTTTCATTTTAAGTTAGACTCAATCTTAGCTTGGGTTTTCTTCAAACAGGGAATACTTGGGAAGAGTACTTTCCTAACGAGGGAGAAGTAGTAACAAGAAATTTTTCTTCTCCCACATCTCTGGAGAAGTAGAGGATTGGAAGGAAAAGAGGCTGGTGTCACTTTGGTTTGAAGGAGTACTAGTCAAGGAAGGGACAGTGCTTTTGCTGCTACACACACCACAGCTCCCAGTCTCATAATGTATCTCTCCCAGTACAGGTGATCCTCTCCCACCATATCCCTGCCCCATTCCACCTGCTCCACATGCCCCCTTCTCTTACCCCAGCACTGGCCACTCCAGGAAGGCCTGACCCATTTACACAGATGTCCCAAGGCTAAGTTCACCTGGTAGCACTTTTTCGGTCTTTTGGAGAATATCAAAGCAGTGAAATTGAAGGAGCACGTTTATCTTCCACACTAAGGAATAGCTCTAAACAATGCTACAGCATAGTCAAAATCTCCATCCCTTCTTTACCCTCCCCACCTGCACTGGTAAGTTCCTTAGCGCCAAGCAGGCTCCACCTCAGCAAAATGGTGGGGTGGAGAAAGGCAACCTCCCAAAATGGTTTTCCCCTTGTCACTCCCTGCCCAGTTCGTGGTAGACCATAACTCTGCCCCCATGGCTTTTCCAGACTGATTTCCCCCATCAGCTCTTCCCCCATCCCCACTCAGCACACTGACTCAAGTTCTTCCTCTCCCCACCATCCCTCTTTGTGATCTACTATGTCTTGTGAAGCACTGGAAAATAAGTGATATATCTAATGAAACTTCAGCTGAGCTCACAATGAACTTTTATGAATTCCAGTTTAATGTGTTCCTATCGTTTCTTTTTTGCCCACTCCATTCCTTTGAGCGATGTTACACTAGCAGTTTCTCTTTGTTATCTGCAGGGCAACTCTTACCCTCTAGAGGCAAATCCCCCTCCTGGATAAGCCCAGACAGAAGGGCTGGCTGTGCTGTCCCAGTCAGCAGGCTCTTCTGTCCAGGTTTGTCCTGACGTACTTCATTCACATCATCATCACCAGGACCGAAATGACCTAGAGCCTATGACAAGTGGCAGCCGGGGCTAAGCCCTGGGCTGTATATGACTGGGGAAAACAAAGGAAGACAAAGTATTTGAGGGGAAGAAGGGTATGTACAAATAAGACCCTCTGGATCTATATATGTGCCACTGTGGTTCCAGAATTCTGTAGAGAAAGGGCCTTCAGATGGCAATCTTACTGGGAGTAAAAAGAAATTGTATTTCTATAGTTCTTTACTTAATAGTGAGACATGAGTTTTTCAAATCAAAGAATGAGAATACAATATTCTGGGCAGGGGGCGGGGAGGTGGGCAAAACACCCTAAGTACTCCTTGTTTGTTAGCACCACTGAGTACATGGTCATATGTCCCAAGGATTCTCCTTAGAGGGATGGCATATGGGGCTTTGCAAGTTCAGGATCAGCAGTATTTTGGCAGTGAAATAATTAAAACCCTGACTTCAGGGTCTATTGGGGCCTGAAGACTCCCTGGTTGAAGTTTTTCCTTTGGTAGGTGGAGAGCGTTCTTTGGGGTTCATACCAAATGTACAGAGAGATGTGAGTTAGCCAGATGTGAGTTGAGGGGCTGTATGAGGGAAGAAGGGAGGCATGGGTCCCATCCCCCATTCCCTATAGCCTGTGCCTGGTCTGGATCTCCCAGCAGGACCAGCCAATCATGGAGGGAGAAAACCACACAGGCATCTCTGAGTTCATCCTCCTAGGGCTCTCCAGCCAGCCTGAAAGGCAGGAGCTGATCTTTAGGCTCTTCCTTGTCATGTACCTGGTCGGGGCAGCTGGGAGCTTGCTCATCATCTTGGCCATTGGCTCAGACTCCCACCTCCACACGCCCATGTACTTCTTCCTCAGCAACCTTTCCCTGGTGGATTTCTGCTTCATCTCTGCCACAGTCCCCAGATGCTTGTGAACATTCAGATGCAGACTCGGTCTATTTCCTATGGCCGCTGCCTAACTCAGATTTACTTCCGCATTTTGCTTGCCAACATGGACAACTTTCTCCTGACAGCAATGGCTTATGACTGCTACGTGGCCATCTGTCATCCCCTGCACTACTCTACCATGATGAGTCTGCAAATCTGTGCCCTGATGATAGGGAGCTCCTGGCTCATTGCCAGCCTCCACTCCCTGCTACATACTGTCCTCATGGCTCGGCTAGAGTTCTGTGCCAGCAACGCCATCCCTTACTTCTTTTGTGACCTCATTCCCCTGCTCCAGCTCTCCTGTTCTAACACCCAGCTCAACCAGCTCCTGATTCTGCTGATAGGGGGCTTGATTGTCCTCATCCCCTTTCTTGGCATTCTTGTGTCCTACACCCGCATTGTATCTGCTGTGCTCAAGGTCCCATCTGCCCGAGGCAAACAAAAGGCCTTTTCCACCTGTGGCTCTCACCTCACTGTAGTCCTCCTCTTCTATGGGACCATTACAGGGGTCTACCTGAATCCCTCATCCTCCCACTCAGCTGATAAGGAATCATTGGCTTCAGTGATGTATATGGTGGTCACACCCATGCTGAATCCCTTCATCTACTGCCTGAGGAACAAGGACTTGACGGGAGCTCTAAGAAAACTATTTGGAGTGAAGGCTTTATCCTGTGGGCTATGATAGCAAAGACCCCTTTCAGGGTCTTTGTTCTGGGAATGGGATGAACCAGGGGAAGGCTCTACGTTCGGAAGCCTTAAAGAACACAGACCTCATTGTCTTGGGTTACCATGGCCAGGGAGTCTTCTCATTACTCCATAAATAATTTCCAAGTCCCTTCTTGGGCCCTCGCACAGACTGCTGAGGGGCATAAACTCTCACCTAAAGACAGAACCACAAAAGCAGATGCAAATTAGCTTTATCTGCAGACCTTCTAGAGAGGGTACAAGTGGAAAAGGTGAACTCATAGGAATCTATGGCCTGTGCTGATAGCCTGTGACAAAGGGATGACCTCTGAGAGCCCCAGTTCCTCAAATCCTTAACCCTCATGCATCCCAATTTTTAAACTCCTCTGCTACACCCTCTTCCTCAACCACCATCCCCACATTCTGGGTTGAATCTAGCTCTGGGGACAGACTTGATTGTCCTCAAAGCCATCCCACTCCTTGCCTTGGATGCTGCCAGGTGGGATTCCAAACTCTAGGTACTTGCATCAGGAATGCCTGCAGCTCAGATAAAATACCATGCCCTTCATGAAGCCACCTCACATCTCCCCAGGCGAGAGGAAGTATTTTCTCTCCCCTGGAATGCCATATAATTCTAATTCTGTCCAACAGTTTTCATACCTGGCTCCTCATGATTCATGTTCACCACAACTCCACTCCAAGCAGGATGATGGGGTCCTTTTTAAATTTCATAAAAGCTCCTGCTCATCTTAAGAAAAGCATCCTCAGAAGACTTCATCACAGTGCTGGGTTTAAAATAAGGACTCAATAAAATACGCTGTTAATAAATGCTAACGACAACCGTGACAATGGCAGCACACACTGCAAAAAAACAAAACAAAACAAAACAAAACCAAAAAACCACTTATGTCCTCTCTCCCCATGATTTAGTCTTAACCAATACCTTTTATATCTCCCCTTCCAAGGAAAAAGAGCTACCAATCCAGCTGGTCAGAACCTAAAGAGTTCAATGGTGCATATTCTATGAAGGTTAGTGTGCCCTTCATCCAGGGATGAAGCCCCCTTCCTTTCAGCCTCCCCCTGGTTAGTCCTCTTCTATTCATGGTCTCCTTGGCATCCCCATTTTGGGCCCAGCCACCTCTCTCTATAATATACCAGGGCTAAGCACGCAGATCCTCAATTCAGATTTGGGGCTCAGAGTGGGAAGAGGATAGGCCCAGACTATTTTCCAGCTCACCTTTGACCAGTGAGTCCACAATGGAGGTTACCAGTTGTAACTCAGACACTAACAAAGTGGCACTCTGGCTCAAAGTTTGCTATCGTTCTTTGAGCATATGGTTTCCTTGGGAGCTCTCAGGAGTTAGGATGATTGGCAGGGCAAGATATAGGCTTTCCTGGGCCTCTGACCATAAAACCACAACAATAAACAACAAAATCTCACCTCAAACCTATAAAAAAGATGTGAAGAAAAGTTGACGTCAACCACCCTCCCAGACTTGGCAGCATAAACCCGATCCCATGAATGTACCAGAACATTACTTTTCATTTTAATTTTAAAAAAATGTATTCAAGAAAGGAAGAAAAATAGTTCCATTATCCACATTTTAAAATAGCACTATTAAGTACCACTAGTAATAAAGTGGAAGTATCTTCAAGAATAATGAGGATAATAATAATAATAATAAAGAATAATGAGAATAGTAAATATCACCTATACGGCATTTTCCAAGTCACATATAATCCTTTCATCCCAATACCTTCTCATTCCCACTGGATGCCTTTCCACAACAGCGGACCACAACTACATCCGGTTAACACATACAGTTTGAACTCAAGTGACAATTCCATACCAGTTACTATATTCTGGGCACTGGGGATATATCAGGAAACAAAACAAAGTTTCTAATTTCATGGAGCTGATGTTCCAAGACATGGGGAGGAGAAGAGGGGGGAAAAAAAGACTGTGTGTGTGTGTGTGTATATATATATATATATATATATATATATATATATGGTCAGAAGCTCTAAGTGCTATAAAGAAAAATATATCTGTATTAGATATATTTTAGAGAGTAGTAATGATAAGGAATGCAACCGTGGAACTGTGGCAGGGTCATGTTTCTGTTGTGGAAAAACAAACCACCTAAACTTAGTGGCATAAAATAATAGCAATCATTGGGGCATCTGGCTAACTCAGTTGGTGGAGCATGGGACTCCTAAACTCAGAGTCATGAGGTCAAGCTCTGTGTTGGGCAAGGAGTGAAAATAAAGATAATAATAAAACAATAAAAAATAAATAATGCTTACCTAACCAGGGCTATTACAGAGTTCAAGCAAATTCTTATATATAAAATACCTGTAATAGCTAGCAGACACTCAATAAATATTAGTTAACAATTTTTTAAAAATAACAGCAATCACTTCAATTTTTTAATTTTTTTAAGATTTTTATTTATTCATTTGTCAGGGAGAGAGAGAGAGAGCACAAGCAGAGTGGGAGAGACAGGTGTAGGACTCAGTCCCAAGACTACAGGATCATGACCTGAGCGGAAAGCAGACGCTTAACTGACTGAGCCACCCAAGCATGCCAGCAATCATTTATCTCTCATCTTTCTGGAGTGACTGTGTTGGGCGAGGCAATGCTCCTTCAGGGTTTGTCATGTGGTCGCAGACAAAGAGGTTTGGGTGGGAGTTATCCTGAAGGATTATGCATCTAATGGTCATTGCTGGCTGTCAACGAGGACCAATGGGGCTGTTGTTGTTGGAATATCTATCTGTGGTCTGTCTGGGTGACATGGGCTTCCTCACAGCATGATGGCTCTGTCCCAGGGGCAAGAATTTCCAAGTACTTTTCATGACCCAGCCTGAAGAGTAACAGTATCACTGCCTTCATATTTTATTTGTTAAAAGTGAGTCACTATGGCCAGACAATATTCAAGGGAAAAGGAATTAGACTTTAACTCTTGATGGGAAGAATGTCAAAGAATTTGGAGACACGTTTTAAAAATATCACAGGTATTTAGGGAAGGTCTCTCAAAACAGAAACTCACATAAAGAGAGAAATAAAGTCATAAAAGGTCTTGAGAAAATGGGTTCCAGACACAGGGAACAAGAGCACAGCCCCTGAGAAAGAGTGTTCTTGGCATGCTGGTGAACATGCTCCAGTAAGAACTGTTAGCTAAGTAAAGTTTTTGACTTTTGCTCCAAGAAGAGAAGCCTTTGGAAAGTTCTGAGCAGAGATGTGAGATGATCTTACTTATATTTTCTAAAGTTCTTTTATGATAAAGAAACTACAGAGTGGAAAGAAAAGCATCAGCTCCCTGATAAAGTAGTCCAAGAGAGAAGATGGTGACTTGAACCTGAAAGTGCTGGAGGTAATAAGAAGCTGCTTAGCCGTGTGTGGGTTGAAATAGAACTGGTAGAATACTGATGGTTTGGATTCAGGGAATGAGAGAGAGGGCTCTAGGCTTTATGGCTTGAGCAACTAAGGGAATGCAAGGTCTATCCACTAAGATGAGAAGAAGGAAAATAAAAGAGGTTTGGATGGTGGAGAGAAAACAGAGAGTTCGGTTTTGTGGTAAGTTTGAGATGCCTATTTGATCTTCAAGTGGGTAGCTCTATCTATAAGTTAGAACTCACAGTGGAATTCAAAGCCCCCTGGGATGTGGCTTCCCCACCCTCTGCTATGCCACTGAAACAGATCTCACCAATATTACCAATGATTCTCTAAGTTGATAAGGCCAGTGGCATGAAACACATTCCCACTGTTGTGCAGCCACACCACCATCCATCCGCAGAACTCCTCGTTTTCCAAAACTGAAAGTCTGCCCCCATCTAACACTAACTCCCCATTCCTTCTGCTCCTGGCACCTGGCAATCACCCTTCTACCCTCTGTCTCTATGAATCTACTTTAGGTACCTCATCTGAGTGGAATCATATAGCACTTGTCCTTCTATTTCAATTACCCCAGTGTCTTCAAGTTTCATCTGTGCTGTAGCATGTCAGAATTCCCTCCGTTTTGGGCGCACCTGGGTGGCTCAGTGGGTTAAAGCCTCTGCCTTCGGCTCAAGTCATGATCCCAGAGTCCTGGGATCGAGCCCCGCATTGGGCTCTCTGCTCGGCAGGAAGCCTGCTTCCTCCTCTCTCTCTCTGCCTGCCTCCCTGCCTACTTGTGATCTGTCAAATAAATAAATAAATAAATAAATAAAATCTTAAAAAAAAGAATTCCCTCCCTTTTTAAGGCTGAATAACCCATTGTATGAATAAATCACATTTTATCAACTCATCCATTGATGGACACGTTGGTTGCCTCCACCTTTTGACTATAGTGAATAACATGGCTATGAGCATAGGTGTATAAATATCTCTTTGAATCCCTGCTTTCAATTCTTTGGGGTCTGTACCCAGAAGTAGAACTGCTGTGTCATAATAGTAACTCTAGTTTTAATTTCTTGAGGAATCACCAAACTGTCTTGCAAGGCATTTTTTGCATTTTACATTCCCACCAAAAGTGTACAAGTGTTCCAATTCCTCCACACCCAAACTAAAAGATTTTTTAAAAAATGAAATCTCTAGTAAGCATCTTCAGGGGAAAGTTGCACATCTTTGCTATCTGTCTCTAGTTTGGGGTTAATCTAATTCTTTTTTTTTTTTTCCTTTTTGCTGTTACACTTAGAAAATTAGGAAAAGAAAATGAAATGCGAGAATATAATACATACTGAGTAAAGATCCAATGTTGAGATAAGGTATTAGTGTGTGCTGTTATGAATGGAGTTATTCTGACCATGATATGGTCTATATAAGTGGTAGTCTAGGTATGGATCTCCCCTTAGTTGATGCCTAGAGTCAGCTCCATGTAAACAAACAAGTTGGGTGGGACAATGGAACAGTTTCAATAAAAGGGTGGTAAGGAAATAGATATAAAACTGAGAACAGCGCTCGCTTTGACAGCACTTAAAGTGGAATAATACAGAGATTAGCATGGCCCCTGTGCAAGGATGACATGCAAATTCATGAAGTGTTCTATATTTTTATATGGAATAGTTGAATCACTAGATTATACACCTGAAACTAATATAACACTGCATGTTAACTCACTGGAATTAAAATTAAATTAAATGTTTGAGAAAAGATCCAGGGGGTTGAGAAAGAGAATTAGATTTGCTATCTCTGCTTTATAAAGCACACATGCCCTTTGTGATGGCTTCTCCCAACAAAGTGACAGCCAAATCTACAAATGGCTCTGCACTCACGCTTTCCCTCCTTTCTCTTCCTCCCCCTTACCTTCTTTTTCCTTCAACAAATCAAGACATCCCTTTACTTTACTCAGGCACAATAGAAGACATCTTAGGATATTTTACTGAGAAGCCAAGGTAAAATAAGAGGATACAACACGTCATTCAAAAGAAGGCAAAAGGGAAGGGTTTTCTTCTTGAATAGAGGTCTGAACTATCTAGAATCCAGTCTACTGTTGAACTTGACTTCTGGATCGGGACTGATTCTCACTTGCAAAAGCTGTGCTCCTTCCCAAACTCTACTATATCATTTCAGTGGTCTCCTCATCAATGCCCTTGATATCCTCCAAGTCCTCCTCTAAAGTTATGTAGAACAAAGACCTATCAGTTTACTTAAAAGGATACTGTTAAAGATCTTTTACAGACACAGATCTCAGAACTTACAGGTACAGTTCTGTTAGAGTTCCTAAAAAACCCTCTGTGACACTCAGACTCTCCCAGTTGTGTCACAGCTGCTTTGCTGTGCTCTCCACATCCAGTCCAGCACCTAGTCAGGGATAAGCACAACTTCATCTACATCAGGATTCAAGCATTTTTCCAATGAGCTGCACCCTTGGGATGGCCAAAGAAAAGTGCTTCATCCTCCTCGCCCGTTATGGGGACATAAAAGTGGAGTAAAGCAATGGCATCCAAGAAATTGGGGAGGGACAGCCACCACGGATTCATTGAAGAAATCTTTCTTAAGCACATTTAATAAGCTGGACATTACGGTGAGCCCTGAGACAGAGTAGTGAATGGATTTCTGACCAAAATAAATCAGAATCAAAGTATTTTTCTAGGGAGAGATCGGGATGTAAGTATCCTGTATTGTTGAAGAAATTTACGTGTTACGGCTACAACCTGAAAGGAATAAAATAACACTTTGCTCTAAGTCATGCCTTGCGGTCCTGGGGCCATATCTGCTTTGGGCTGGTAGGGGTAAACTTCAGGGTCTGTTCCAATGTTTGAATGGGTACTCCGGTGAAGCCACATGTTTCCCACAATGGAGCTATCATTCCTGAAATTTATGTGATTATTACCTGAAGGGCTGCGTAAAATGAAGATTCCCCGCAGACAAATGCTCCTTCTACAAATACATTTTAAACAAGTTCCCCAGATGATTTTGATGTTAAGTGGCCTTCAGATAATACTGTGAGAATCTCTGTTGAAAAGCATTATTAAAAGATAAACTGAGATTAAAAATAGAGCTTCCCTATGATCCTGCAATTGCACTACTGGGTATTTACCCCAAAGATACAGATGTAGTGAAAAGAAGGGCCATCTGTACCCCAATGTTTATAGCAGCAATGGTCACGGTCGCCAAACTATGGAAAGAACCAAGATGCCCTTCCACGGACGAATGGATAAGGAAGATGTGGTCCATATACACTATGGAGTATTATGCCTCCATCAGAAAGGATGAATACCCAACTTTTGTAGCAACATGGACAGGACTGGAAGAGACTATGCTAAGTAAAATAAGTCAAGCAGAGAGAGTCAATTATCATATGGTTTCACTTATTTGTGGAGCATAACAAATAACATGGAGGACATGGGGAGATGGAGAGGAGAAGGGAGTTGAGGGAAATTGGAAGGGGAGGTGAACCATGAGAGACTATGGACTCTGAAAAACAACCTGAGGGTTTTGAAGGGGCGGGG